>NC_055683.1:9158440-9458440 GCF_017639745.1 Melanotaenia boesemani | reverse complement strand
AACAGCCCCTCACTTAACTGACAGGCACAGACTGGGAAAAGAGCAGAACTTCCGAATCACTCTGCGCACCGCTCGAACTCCTCGCTCCTGACAGAAAACTTTAGGAGATATCCAAATAATTCTTTCACCGTGAGCGCCAGGAGGGTCTGAGGAAGGCAGGGATGTAATTTATTCATCCCTACTTTGAACAGAATTTAAATGGTGGCGAGTTAAAAACAGAGGAGAAATGCACTTTGACCCAGAATCCTGCCTCTGATTTGAATGGAAGGGTATAGGAGCAAAAGTTGACTTTTGCTCGCTTGGAGAGGCGTAACTCAAAATCTATAAGTCCCAGCTCTGTCGTGCTTGGTTCTATTCGAAGCCAACTTAAATTCCTCCGTTTTGATGTATAATGTATGTCTCTACGATGAAAATTGTAGGAGTTATGAGAATTTGTTTGAGTGGCGGAACAGGCTGAAAAGCTAGAGGGCGCTAGAGTGACAAGAGATTTTGTTGAAAATCAAGATTTTGATGATTTTTAAACTTCCATAAATCCAAAACCGTAAAACATATCGGCAAAAAAAGTCATTTTTAAATAGCCCAATCCATTGTGAGTTGTTTAAAGTTTGAATGGTGTTTCTAGCTGAAAGTATGTAAAAGTAGTAGGAGTTGAAAGAAGCGGAAGTTTTTGAATGAGCTGAAACGTTTTCCATTGATTTCAATGGCAAAATATTTTTGTTTAAAGTTAAATATTTTAAAAAGTATAAAAGTTATAAATACCAAAAGTCAGAGCAGGAATGTCCTGAACGAGCTGAACGTTTTGATACCAAAATTGTTGAAATAGCACAAAAAATGCGGAAGGAGGAAGGTGCCCAAAAACGGCGGAAGAATAATAATAATAATAAAGAAAAACAGGAAAACTATAGTGTGAATGCTTAACAGCATTCACACAATAAAGAAAAACAGGAAAACTATAGTGTGAATGCTTAACAGCATTCACACAATAAAGAAAAACAGGAAAACTATAGTGTGAATGCTTAACAGCATTCACACAACTAGAAAAAGCTGTTATTAGCATAACAGCAAGTGTGAATGCTGTCACGCTGAATGATTGGAATAAAATGCTTAAAAGATGGCTGAAGATGGTTAAAAAAGGCTAAAATGTCTTTTTTGAAGAAGTATTTATTAAGCTGAAGTGAAAAGTTGAAGGATTTAAAGCCCAAACTGGAGTTAAAAGGTGGTGAAAGGCTGAAAGGTTGAAGTGAAATGTGCTTAAGATTGCTGAAGATGGCTGAAAAGGGCTGAAATGTGGTGTGGATGAAGAATATATGAAGCTTAAGTCAATAGTAGAAAGATTTTAAAGTCAAACTGGTGTTTAAATGTAGTTAAAATGGTGGAAAGCTGAACTGAAATGTGCTTAAGATAGTTCAACATGGCTGAAAATGGCTGAAGTCTGGGTGTTGAAGCCTCAGCTGAAGTAATCATGAAGCTGAAGCTAAATAGTTAAAGTATTTAAAGCTGAATGATTGTACTGAAATGCTGAAAAGATGGCTGAAGATAGTGAAAGATAGCTGAAATGTGACTTTTGAAAAAGTATTTATTAAGCTGAAGTGAAAAGTTGAAGGATTGAAAGCTCAAAGTGGAGTTAAAAGGTGCTGAAAGATTGCTGAAGATGGCTGAAAAATGGTTGTTGAAGAAGTATATATGAAGCTGAAATGAAGAGTTCAACCATTTAAAGCACAAATTGGTGTTTAAATGTAGTTAAAATGGTGGAAAGTTGAACTGAAATGTGCTTAAGATAGTGAAACATGGCTGAAAATGGCTGAAGTCTGCTTGCTGAAGCACCAGCTGAAGTAATCATGAAGCTGAAGTCAATAGTTAAAGGATTTACAGCTGAAAGTGAATATTAAAGGTGCTGAACTGGTTGAATGTAGAGCAAATGATTGTAAAAGGCAGAAAGAGCTGAAAAAGAGGTGAATTGGCAGCTGAAACACAGTCAATCATATAAGTGAGCAGCAAAGGACATGATGGAAGGACAGATAGAGGAGGAGAGATAGAGGAGGACATGTGGCCTCAAGGACAAGGAGGAGACAGGAGAAGAGGACAGAGACATATGTGGACTCATTAGGAGGACAAAACCAGGTGAGAAATCCATAATCTGGATCAATAAGACTGAATGTATGAGGTCAAAGGTCAGCTGGCTCCTAACAGCTGAGAGCACTCAGTGAGTTGTCATGACAACAGCCCCTCACTTAACTGACAGGCACAGACTGGGAAAAGAGCAGAGCAGAACTGCCGAATCACTCTGCGCACCTCTCGAACTCCTCGCTCCTGACAGAAAACTTTAGGAGATATCCAAATAATTCTTTCACCGTGAGCGCCAGGAGGGTCTGAGGAAGGCAGGGATGTAATTTATTCATCCCTACTTTGAACAGAATTTAAATGGTGGCGAGTTAAAAACAGAGGAGAAATGCACTTTGACCCAGAATCCTGCCTCTGATTTGAATGGAAGGGTATAGGAGCAAAAGTTGACTTTTGCTCGCTTGGAGAGGCGTAACTCAAAATCTATAAGTCCCAGCTCTGTCGTGCTTGGTTCTATTCGAAGCCAACTTAAATTCCTCCGTTTTGATGTATAATGTATGTCTCTACGATGAAAATTGTAGGAGTTATGAGAATTTGTTTGAGTGGCGGAACAGGCTGAAAAGCTAGAGGGCGCTAGAGTGACAAGAGATTTTGTTGAAAATCAAGATTTTGATGATTTTTAAACTTCCATAAATCCAAAACCGTAAAACATATCGGCAAAAAAAGTCATTTTTAAATAGCCCAATCCATTGTGAGTTGTTTAAAGTTTGAATGGTGTTTCTAGCTGAAAGTATGTAAAAGTAGTAGGAGTTGAAAGAAGCGGAAGTTTTTGAATGAGCTGAAACGTTTTCCATTGATTTCAATGGCAAAATATTTTTGTTTAAAGTTAAATATTTTAAAAAGTATAAAAGTTATAAATACCAAAAGTCAGAGCAGGAATGTCCTGAACGAGCTGAACGTTTTGATACCAAAATTGTTGAAATAGCACAAAAAATGCGGAAGGAGGAAGGTGCCTAAAAACGGCGGAAGAATAATAATAATAATAATAATAATAAAGAAAAACAGGAAAACTATAGTGTGAATGCTTAACAGCATTCACACAATAATAATAATAAAGAAAAACAGGAAAACTATAGTGTGAATGCTTAACAGCATTCACACAATAATAACAACGTAACTGACCTTCGCCTAATGCTCATAATTACTGAGCAGAACTTTAATGCTTTATAATAAAACTCAATGCAGCCGTAACTGAGTGAATGTTTCTGTTGCTGGAGCTTTGACTTCCTGCTGCTGTGGCAGGTTAGTTCAGTTTAACAGTAGACATGTGGATTCAGCATCTCTTCCTCCAGTTTTTAGTCCTCACCAGACTCGCGCCATTAAACCATCTATCTTCTTGTTCCAGTCGCTCTGACCGAGACACAGTGTGTGAAACACAGTTCACTGTAGCTGGCCTCCAGATTAGTAACGTTCAGTTAGCTACAGCAGGAATCGTTGCTCTACAATGAACTGGTGACTTGTCCAGAGTGTACGCCTCCTCTCACCCGTTAACAGTTAAAGGCAGATTTATACTCGCAGCATCTGTGTGTGGTCGGTTACAGTTCCATCCTCCACAACCCATCTAAGGTTAGTAGTTACAGACAATGAATGAATGACCAAGAAATGGTTTCAGTCCTCTGTAGTTGTACTCTCACCATTCCTGGAGAAGAAATGTCTAATATTCTTTGCTGCTCCTACTCCTGGCCTCCCTCTCAAGTCTTTTCTGTTTTCCAGGTTTGTGTTGTTTGGGAGGCATCATCTTATCCTCTAAAATGCAGAAGTTCACTCGCGCTTCCATGAGGAAGAACGAACCATTGATCAAACCATTTTTAAAAGGAGAGGAGGTTATTGAAATGATTAAAACAGAAATATTACATGACAAGGCTTTGTTTTAACTAAGATGCATTAGTATTAATACATATTAGTTATAGTTATGCATAATATTTAGCCATAGGGTTGTGTGTGGGCCCTTAGAATTGTCATCACCTTTCCATCCTAAACAACAGTGCTGGGAGAAGTATGCAAAATTTACATTTGCATTAAATACATCCTAATTTCTTTGGTGGAACACCTGATAACCTTTGGAAAGTTGGAAATGCAGCAGAGAGGCGGCATTCCAGAGATTACTGTAAATGCATTAACATGTTGTGTTTATAGCCCTCGTGTTGTCTTCACATTTTCTATGCACATTTTGTCCTCCAGGGTCAAAATAACTTGGTCTGTTAGACTGTTTATAAAGACTGTAGTGGACATTTTATTATCAAAGGTCACACACTAAGTGAGAATCAAACAAAGTATTTTATTTAAGAGCTGCAGCAATGAGAGTCACACAGTCAAACAGCTTGGGCTGAGCGAGTCTGAAGACATACACACAGGCTTGGTTAATCCCATCCATGTTATCAAACCAAAATGAAATAGGTTTTATTTTCTTTAGTTATCTCTGTAATAATTTTATAGAGCACTTTCCTGTGTTATTGCAGAAATAACAATAACCTACCAATATTTTATCTGCATCAACGTACATTTGTTGTTTTGGTGTTTAAGGTTTTTCTTGTATTTAAACTAATTTGCATACAGTTACCTCTGCTGACAGTTAAAATAGGAACTCCTTTAATTTAATTTAATTTATTCATCAGCATTTCCTTTTAGTTTTAGGAAACTTCCCCCTAAGCAACTTATTGATTGATTCATCTCGTTTCAGACAGGTTTTAGACCCTTAGTTTGCTTGACTGAAAAATAAATCAGACCTTCAGTTTGTATCTTTAAAAGCTGTTTCAGATTAAATTCTTGTTCCATATAATTTATAGATACAGAACCAAGATTATCAAAATCTTAACTTAAACCAGTTGCAAGCAAAATCAAATAATCAGGACCCAGAGACACACAAGCCATTTTAGTGCAAATCACGCACACACTTAAAGTTCTCAGGAAATCAGGGGACGTGCAGCCAGCATCACCACACAGAACCAAGCAGGGAAACTGCTGTTTGGTATTTATATAAATGCACATAAGGATAATCCTTTTTGAAGAGGGGGACCACCACCCCAGTCTGCCAGTCCAGGGGAACTATCCCAGATGTCCCCGCGATGCTGCAGAGACGTGTCAGCCAAAACAGTCCTACAGCATCGAGAGCCTTAAGGAACTCTGGGCGGACCTCATCTACCCCCAGGGCCTTGCCGGGGGTTACCGCCACGACCAGCACCAAGGACTCTAGGACAACTAGGACGTCTCCTGTTGGTTTTCTTTGGTTTCGAGTTGTCCAAAATCAGGCACAAAACTTACTAAAAAGCCTTAAACCTCACCACACTGTGGTAATGGACCCTGTTTAGTCTCTCATTGGGTTTTAAGCCAGATCTCGAGAATCTAAACTACTGAAGGTAATTAAGGGGAGTCTCAAAATGAAAACTTCTCCCCGTGTGTGTTTTGGGGGCTGCTCCGCACACAGACTTTATTTCTGGATGTCAGTGGTGTCTGAGCGGAGTCCCTCTGCCTTACTATAAGAGTTATATGTATAATTTTCCCTTACAAGAATGAGATACAACATGATTGCTAAATATTTTTATTTCACCTTGTTAGTGAACTTGTTTCTAGTACACTAAAATATCTTTTACACTTTTTACACTGTGCAGCATGGCTCAGTGAGGGGTCGTCCTGTAACCCAAGGGTTGCCAGTTCAATCCCAGCCCGGAGAGCTCATGTCGAAGTGTCCCTGAGCAAGACTGATGGGTCGTGGTTGAGCGCCTTGCAAGGAGAGCTGTCAAACACCCCTTAAAAGGACTCCAAAAAGCGTGGGTACTCTGAACTTCTGACAACAGTCAAGACCCATCCCCCCACCTTAAGGTGGAGGGAGGTTATCCTCTCGTCCACCAGGGTAGACCCCGAGCCGTGCATCGAAGCGAGTCCAACTATATCTAGCCACAACAGCTCAACCTCACGCACCAGCTCAGGCTCCTTCCCCACCAGAAAGGTGAAGTTCCACATCCCTAAAACTAGCTTCTGCAGCCAAGGATCAGACTGCAAGGGTCCCTGTCTTCACCCACCACCTAGCTAACACTGCACCCGACCCCTATGTCCTGTCCTGCAGGTGGCGAGTCCACTGGAATCCACCCATCATTAACAGGTGAGAGGCAGGGTACACCCTGGACAGGTCACCAGTCCATCACGTAAATATATACATATATATATATATATATATATATATATATATATATATATATATATATAATTTTTTTCTCTAAATATAAAATCAACAAAGGACAGCTAAATAACACAAATCAAAACAGTGAGATTATAAAAAGTCAGTACCAAGATCCAGACTTATAGCCATACTAGAACTTCTTTTTAAATGTCCAGGTGATTATTACTGAGATGGGATTTACACCAGAAGTTAAAATTACAGCTTCTAGAAAACGTTTTCTGATCAAAAAGAACGCCTGAAACTACAACTGGAATAAACCAAATTAACCTAGTCATGCTAGAAGTTAAACCTCCACTTTTTAGTAAATGCCAGTGAAGTGTCTGATGCTTAGCCTTGCATGTGACTGTATTTGGGGACAGATGTAGCAGCCATTTGCTAAGAGTCAGTGAATTCTGGGCTCCATGTATGGACGGGGTTATAGGTTCCTACTAGGGGTCCATATGCAGCGTTTTGTGTTTCCATTTGCAAACCTGTATCAAACTATGGACATGAACCATCACCAGGATCCTCGATCACAGCAACCCAGCTCTCTTGTTCCTCATCTTCATTCCACCTCTGTAGCCTCTGTGTTGACAGCAGGAATTTCTATTATTCTGGCTAATAAGGCAGCTGGCTGCAGGGCAATCAGCTGACATCTGGAGTAAACAATCAGAGCAGCATGAAATAGTGCTGCAGTCCCTTGACTCAATGACAGGAACAGTCCTGCAGCTAAATGAATGGCAAAAAATCTCAACCAACCTGTAGGAGTGGGTGCAGCTTCAATGAAAAGTAAAATATAGAAAGTAACAATTAAGATAAAAAGCTGGTTAAAAGTTAAAGAAACAGGAAAAGCTAAGGAGTGACTACAGTAGGCTATACACAGGTTGGTGCATGCACTAACTGTGTATAGCCTGGACAAAGTCTGAGGTGCACTTAAGTTCATGAAGTAAAAGTAAGTAAATAACTTAGTTCATAACTACATAAATAGGTTAAAAAGGAGTAAATTCATTTTTTTCTTTTATTAAAAATGCTCATGTTTATCTTTAAAATGTGACTACGATGTTAAAAGTGTTAATACATATGTATATTTTATTTCGTATATGGTACGTGTGAGATGTGTATTTTCCTATGCAGAGATTGTATTTGAAGGTAACTGGAGGTTCGGAGAAGAGAAGGGAGAGCGATTCAGCTCGCCTGGCGATGAGTCAAAAGCTAACGTAAAAAGTTCGCTGGTCTTTGTAATGTAAAAATAATCTGTGCCGTGGTTTGTCCCTACGATAATCCACTGTGAGTATTTGTGCTTAAGTGTGGCGGGAGACGAGTGAGTTTCCCCGCGAAACTGCTGGACTGTTTGCCGCTAGCTTAAAGCCTGGTCAGTAGCCGAGGCTAACAAGCTCGCAAAAGGACTATAGGCTGCCGTTCGCCAACTCAGCTGGACCTAGATGCCTGTAGAGGATCGTTGCCGTACTGGACAACGAGAAATTGGACCCAGACCGTTCTCTGAGTCACCCGGGAGAGCTCAGGGCGCATCTGGCAACGTCTGAACCAGTGGTGTAGTCTAGTTTATTCTAGTGGGTATACTCAAACCCCCCTCCCCTCCACCCTCATACATCATGTCCTGGTGTAACATCTGTCCGCAAGCACCCTTCCCAAAAGCAGCAACTGCTCATAAATGTATACTTTGCTAATGAGCACCACAGTAATTATTAAAGTTTGCATCCACACATAACTGAGATCATGAAAGACTGGTCATGTTATCTAAATGTAAACAACACAAGATGTATAACAGCCATTCCTTTCCTCATGGAGATCCTTCTCCCCAGGAGCTTTGCCTGCTTGGACTGGGGGTTGTTGCCGTGGTGATCGCCCTTGTCCCAGTGGCTGGGGGTTCTGCGCTGCAGTCCTACAGCTGTGATGTGGACTCTGGCCTGCCCTGATCAGGGTGGTTGCTGTGCTGGCCTCTGTGGAAATGGGTGGGCTGGCTCTTGGTGTGATCGGTTCCCCAAGATATTGTTTCCTCACAGTGGCGTCAAGCCAGATGTTTATTACTTTTATTATTTTTGTACTAAGAAACAGAAACTGTGGAGTTCTTGTTTGTGTATAATGTAGGGAGGGGAGACGGCTTTGTTTGTGCATATATGTGGATGTCTGTGTGACTGTGAGAGAGACAATGATGGGTGTGTTCTTAAATTGCTGTCATATAGTGTGTGAAGGCTTGTTTTACTTTACTTTAAGCGGGTTAAACAAACTGAATTTAAAGCGCAACTCTGGGTTGACCAACTCTGAGTCTTCACTAAACCCGCTTTCTGAAACGTGGCCCAGGTTGACAGCGTCAGGCTCACCTCCTCGTCCGTAAGTGTGTAACTGCAGTGTCCCTCGAATCGACAGTGGAAACTGAACCAGTAGCAACACACTCACTGACACACTGAAACAGTGTGATTTGACTTTGTTTTCTTTTCATGTTTTTTTCTCTGCATTCCCTCTCCATCGTACCGCCCCAAAAATCTTCTTCCTCTTCTTTTTCTGCTGCATCTTCTTTCTTTCATCCGCCACTCTTTAATTTGCGCTTGTCTAGCAACCAGCCACCAGGCGTTAAGGGACGCAGGTCGGGATCAGGACAGATGGCCAAGCTGCTTTCTCTCTGCGGCGGCTCAACGTCACTTTAGACGGAATTCCTCATGGTCTAAACGGGCCGGCTTCGTAGCTAATTTATGACCGGGAAAGTGAAAGTTATGTCACAAAAGATGTTGATACGCATTTTGAGCAATTTTTAGTGGTTATACGGAAATTTGTGACCTTTTCTAGTGGGTATACGGCGTATACCTGCGTATCACGTAGACTACACCACTGGTCTGAACCAAGGACCGAGAGATCGTGACCGGGGCGTGGACCACGCACTCGGACTGCTTTTGGAGTTGGAGCTGTGATTGTGAGCACCGCGCTGTTTGTTCGCTGGAGACGAGGACAACACTGAAAGGAGGGAATCTTTGTGGGTTAATACTCAGCTTGCACCAGGTACCTTAACTTTATTTTATTTTACTCTTTGAGTGAAACGACCACTGAGTTTTGGGTCACTACGTTCACAAGCGTCGATACAGGCCTGCTACGTAGGGTTAACTTGGGGTTTGCCAGCTTTAGGCTTAGTGAATAACCATTTCTATAAGCTGTATTGAAACGGTGAATTTTAAGTGACACACTGTGTGTGTACTTTTGTTGTCTGAACAGTGACGAGCCTGCTCTGTCTTTATTTTGCTTGAAACCCTAAACCCTATTTTGTTTTATTTTATTTACTATTATTCTTTTTAATAAAAGGGGGGTTATTGTTCATACTTCATACCTTGTGTAAAGTCGTGACTGAGTATTTGCCTCCTTTATACACCTGTACCGTAGTATCTGGTGCTTAACTTTAATACAGTGCAGAGATCCAAAATATACTTAACATTTGAGTAAATACAGTACGAGAGTAAAAGAACCCAGAGCCCACTCATATAATTCATAAGTAATAAAAAGGGCTACATGTGTGTAAAACTTTCTCCTTAATTTTATCTCCCTCTTTCTCTCCAGGCTGAGTGTGTGTGGTTTCCTGCAGGGCTCAGGACTGAAGAAGCTGTGTGATGGACTGAAGAGTCCAAACTACAAACTGGAAACTCTCAGGTCAGAATTCATCAAATTTATATATAATGTTAAAGGGATGGAATATTTATTTCTCCAAAAGGAGGGCAGGTAGAAAAAGTGTGAGAACCACTGAGCTATAGCTGAGTTTGTAGTTGTAGTTTCTATTTTCACCAGCAGAGGGCGCTTTTAGTTCTTCTGCACTTATGCCAATGAGAACAGACTTCAGCCGAGAGAGAGCATGCTAATGCTAATAACTGCATGAATGCGAGGGGATGGAGGAGGAAATGAGTGGGAGATATGGACCATGGAGTACAGCAAGTAAAAAACGTAAACTAAAATCTAGAGGTAGAACAGCTTACACAGACGAGGACGGAGAGTGTGATGTAGTGATAAGGAGCAATCCCGAGTACAAAGTGTTTGTGAAATTGGTCCATGAGGGAGCTACTTTTGATGACTGGGGCCCAGTTCAATTAACTAAAGCACTGCATAAGGAGTTTGGGGAAGTAAGGAATGCTAAAAAGCTAAGGAATGGAAGTCTGCTGATTACATGTAAAGATGAAGAACAACAAAGAAAAGCAACCTGTGTCACTAAAATAAATAATAGTAAAGTTAAATGTTCAATGGTGTTTGACAAGAAGCTTGTAAAGGGAGTAATCTCGGGAATCCCTCTGAGGGAATCAGTAGATGTCGTTAAGGAAAGCATAACTAATGCGAAGGTAAAGGAAGCGAAACGACTGAAAACGAAGCGGGATGGTGCTATTACTGATAGCTTATCAATTGTCTTAACGTTTGACGAAATTAAGCTACCTGACAGAGTATTCATAGGCTACATGAGTTATGAGGTCAAGATGTATATTCCACCTCCACTTCGGTGTTTTAACTGTCAAAAGCTTGGCCATGTAGCTGCGGTGTGTAAAGGAAAACAAAGGTGCAGTAAATGCAGCGGAGAACATAAATATGGGCAATGTGACAAGGATGCAAAGCTAAAATGTATTAACTGTGGTGGTGAACACAGTTCAGCATACAGAGGTTGTGAAGTGAGTAAGAGAATGCAAGAAGTGCAGCGGCTGAAAGTTATTCAAGGACTGTCCTATGCAGAAGCAACTAAGACGGTTAAAAGGGCAGTGGTGGCACCGGCCCTGGCTAGTAATGAAAATAGACAAGAAGCAGTTACGTGTACAAAGTGTGACCAAATTAAAGAGGACACATTGATCATGTCTAAAAATTATTTTATCTTGTTTATGACAGAGGTCATCAATTGCTCAGCACAAACTCCAAGTCGAACTGACAGAATTAAAATCATAGTTAGATCCGCTGAGAAATTCCTGGACGTTAAAGGTTTGATGTGGGAGTCAGTCAGAGACACCCTAAGTCAGGGGTAATCAAACTTTTTTTCCTGGGGGCCACATTATGGTTCCGGATGATGATGGGGGGCCAGTCCCACCTCAGCTGTAACGTAAAATTGTATGACCCAGACCAGAATGACCACCAGCAGGCCAATGGGATCATTATTATTTTAAAATGCTGGAAATTAGACCATAATTTCTACCAAAGATCCTCAATGGATGCAGTTCCAGAACCACTGAAGGAATCAAGTATTGATGACTAGTGGCGATGTCTGTGGCTCATTCTGGAGTAGATTGCAGTGGTTTGATGTTTATTGGTTTATCTTTACTGGTGTTTTCTAAAAGTAGTAATTGAGGTCTTCACACTTTGTTTTGATTTGAAATACCACAGATATTCCATTTATTTACTTTCTAATAAGAATAACATCAAAGCTGTCAAAATAAGAAACATCTGCCTAGTCGAGGTGATTGACAATGGCAAAAGTGAAAAAGTACAAAGTATATTGTAGGTAGGCCTGTTGAAATTAACAAACAATAATTTTGCGCAGCATTTAATAAAGGTCAAACAAATAGGCCTATTAATATAAATAAATTAAAATAAGATTAAAATAATAATGTGAGCAATTGAATAACTAACCAGCCTACTGGTCTATGAACAGTACATGTGTTTACAAATTAAAACTAAAGCACAGAATAATGGTAATCAAAGTCAGTAATTTATGAAGGTGAGCTGGATTTGTACTTGTTGATGAATTGTGCTGTCTTTGGGATGGGATCAGCTGCAGCACTCTACTCTCTTCACACTCACGGTGCATTCTGGAGCTCTAGCTTGGATGAATGACAGACTGAACAGAATAAACACAAGAAGCACCTTCTCAGTAAATGACAAGACTTGCTACTGTCTGCTTTTCTCTGTGTCAGAATTTTACAAAATATGTAACAAATTAAAAGAGCATTCATAAATAAAACAGTGTTAAAATCTGTGTGCTCACCATATCAGTGTGAACTGTGAGCTTGCTTCATGCTGGTGAGAAGTTCAATGTCAGGTTGCAGTCCAGTGGTAGCCAGTCTCAAGGTCTGATGCAAGTCTTCATCTGAGAGTCTGTTTCTTGTTGCATTCTTGGTTTGCTTCATGCAGGAAAAGGTTTGCTCACAGATGTAAGTGCTGCCAAAAACTGTCACCATCTTCATTGCATGCTGTTTGATGTTTGGGTAGGTTTCCTCTGGAAGCCCAGCGTAGAACTCAGTGAGACTGGAATGCATCTTTAAGTATGTCACAGTTCTGTAACTCGGCTAGTTCAAACTGAAGAACGGGAAGGGCATCACTTATGTCGGCAGCAAACGGGTTCTGGAACAAACATATTCCTTTCCCATTGACATGAAGCTCACAGAACCGGGCTCTGAACTCTTCCTGCAGCATTTCCAGGGCATCCTTGCACTTTTCGACCGGGAACGGGACAGCTGGTTTCTCTGCGCAGTAGCTCTGAGTGGCAGGGAGGTGCGTGAAGTCCAGCTTTTGGATCTGGCGCACAAGCAGCTCTAGTTTGACCTCGAACGCTTTGATATGAGAATACATGTGACTGATTAGCTTCCCTTTGCCTTGCAGCTGCATGTTAAGGTGGTTCAACATTTCAGTGACATCAGTTAAAAACGCGAGGTCCCATTTCCATTCTGGCTTGGTCAGCTCTCGTACCATTTCACCTTCAGACTGGAGGAAAGTGTTAATTTCGGGTAGGAGATCGTAAAAACGGCGCAACACTCTGCCTCGGCTTAGCCATCGGACTTCTGTGTAGTACAGCACATCCTCGTAGGCAGACTCCAGCTCTAACAGAAAGGCCTGGAACTATCTGTGTTTCAGCCCATTTTTTCTTTTTTTTTTTTTTTTAACTTGTCCTGTCCAGCATCATAGCAAGCAAAATGATAATCTGGTTGCTGTATCGTGCTGAACAAATTTGCTCTGCCAAGGGGAGGCCTATGGGTAAGGCTCCTCTTGATAATGTGATTAATTTATTTATTTATTTACTTTGAATCACGGAATCTATGTAATCTTGCTGGACCTGACCGGAGGGGACAGAAAAAGATGGAAAATAGCAAAAGAAGAGCAAAAGGGAAAGAAGAAAGGAGACAAAAAGATCACAGACAGAAGGAAAACGACCCTTCAATCCACACCATCACCAGACAACAAACTGTTACACCTGTACATGAACACACCAGAAAATTTCCTACAACTTTTACAAAAGCAGAAACACACACACAGAAAAAAAAAAAACAAAACAAAAAAAAAACAGGGCTGCCAGTCATTAAGCGTTTTTTAATTATAACCAAATCAAATCAAAAAGACATAACAGCGACCAGATACTAACTCACAGGAAAAATACAAATTTTTTTTTTTTTTTTTTTTTTAATAATTATCGCTTAATATTAAAGACCCACTAGACAACTCAGTGACTGTGTCAGCATGCAGAGCATGAGAAACAAGGAGTGATCAGTGATGAAGAGTGGTGAGTGAGATCATGCAAATGCGACCTCGCCTCCATGGAGGCCAGAGGCAGACCAGGGCCTGGGCCGGGCCCTCAGCAGCAGACCCGGAGCACCAACCCATGCCACCCCACCACAAAGACAACTCCAGCCCCACCCGAAGGGCGGCAGAGAAGAGCCCCAGCAAGAGCATCCCATATAACCCCACACTCACACCCTCCCCCGTGCCGCACCCACAATTGCTCACCACCACACAATCACGCCACACCCAACCCTCCCACCATGCCCCGTGGGGGACACCCCAGGCGGACCAGCGGACAGCGGGCCCCAACCCCCATAGAGCCAGCAGCCCACCAGCGCAGCCATCCCGGGACCCGGCCCCGGGGCAACCAGACACCAGGGCATGCACCAACCCACACCATGGCAGCACATCCGGGCAGGCCCAGACCCCAGGCACATACATAGCCCACCACCCCGGAGGGAGGAGGACCACCCCCAGGCACCAGAGCCCAGGACCCCCGCCCAGCCCGCCCCAGAATAGCCCGGCCACCCGGCTCAGGACCGACGCCCACCAACCCAGGCACCACCAGTGGCCTCACCCCCTGCCACGAGGCGACTCCAACCGCTGGCCCCCACAGCCCCCGACGGGGACAGACTCAGAGCCACCCCCACCGCAGAGCAGCCCGGTCCCGCATCACGGGCAACCACAAAGAACCCGCAACCACCAGTCACTCCCGGCCATTTCTCAAACCCCCATAGCCCATTTTTTCTGATGTAGTTGACACAGTGCACAACCACCTTCATCACAGAGGCCCACTTAAGAACTTTGCAGCATAGTGCTTGCTGGTGAATCAGACAGTGGACTTGTAGTGGGGGGGTGAGACCTTGTTCCTCAAATACGCTGTTCAAGCACCCTACTAGCCCCCTCGATGTGCCAACCATGCTGGGTGCTCCATCCGTAGTGATGCTGAACAATCTGGACCAGTTTAGACCCAATTCTTCCACTGTTTTGCACACTTGTTCAAAAATATTCTCTCCTGTCGTAGTACCTTTGAGACTTTTAAGAGCTGCCAGCTCCTCGGACACTTCAAAACTCGCGCTAACCCCGCGGATAAAAATGAGCAGTTGTGCGGTGTCCTGCACGTCATTGCTCTCATCCATAGCCAAAGCAAAAAACTCAAACTGTGACACTTTCTCATTCAGCTGGTCATAAACGTTGTTTCCTAAGTCTTCAATTCGCCTGGTAATAGTAGTTGCTGAGAGACTCACCGCGTTGAGCGCATCCTTTTTGTCGGGACACATTTCCTCGGCCACAGCAAGGATACACTCCTTAACAAATTCCCCACCAATAAACGGCTTTCCATGGGTAGCTAGTAAGTGAGCTACCTTGTAGCTTGCTCGGACAGCAGCCCGGTTGATCTCGGTTTGGCGAAGTAATACGTTCTGTTGAGCCGCCAACCCGCCTCTCATCCTCCGAATCCTGTCTTCTCTGGCTTGCCCTCGCAAGCTAGCATATTCTTTGTGGCGTGTTTCGTGGTGACGACGCAGATTGTATTCTTTAAACACAGCCACGCTTTCTTTACATATAATACAAACTGCACGGTCCTTACACGGACCGAAAAAATAATTGGTAGTCCACTGTTCTTTAAAAACTCTGCACTCTCTGTCAACTTTTCGTTTTACACTAGCCATTTTGACGTCTTCAACGCTGACAGTTACCTGCGCATGCGCTGTCTGCCGACTGATGCTGCTATCTCAGGCATGACAGACGTGGGAAATTCGTCAAATGTAAACAGTTCATTTTTATGATTATTTTTTTATAAATATCAGCTGGGGGCCGGTCAAAAAGGGGTGGCGGGCCGGAGTCGGCCCGGGGGCCGTAGTCTGGTGACCACTGCCCTAAGTGAAGAGGTTCAACAGTCTCAAGCATGTGGTGGGCTGGCATAATGGTTTTCATAATTTTGCAATGGAATGCGAGAAGCTTGGGAGCAAATGGACAGGAGTTTAAGAGATACATAGATAGTATGTGGTTTAACATAAATGTTAAACCACATGTTATCTGTATACAAGAGACCTGGCTGATTCCCAAATTAGACTTTGTTATTAAAGGATATACCTCTATCAGGAGAGATAGGGACACTGGGAAAGGTGGGGGAATTATAACGTTTATACAAAAAGGTATTCAACATAGAGAAATTAAAAGAGGGACTGACCTAGAATACACCCAAATAGAGGTTTGGGCTAATGAAGGCAATATTGAAATAATAAACTTCTACAACCCATGTAGACAACTTCAATTAAGCCAGCTGGCGGAGATGTGTCCAGATAAAAAGGGGAGAGTGGTATGGTGTGGTGATTTTAACGCTCATAGTACATTGTGGGGGGAGAGAAATGATGCTAATGGGGATCTGATCCTAGAGTTCATGGATGAGGAAGAATTGGTCTGCTTGAATGATGGCTCTAGTACTAGGCTTGATGCTGCTAGGGGTACGGAATCGGCAATAGACCTCACTTTGTCTACTATACATTTAGCAGGCGACTGTGAGTGGGAAGTTTTAGGGGGCAATACTATTGGTAGTGATCACTACCCTATTAGAATTCAAGTGGGGATACAAGCTGTGACTGGGCATGAAGTTGGACATGGGAGATGGCTGTTACAGAAAGTAGATTGGAACAAGTTCAGAAAGCTTAGTGATGGAATGCTGTCAGAGGTAGATACCACTAAAGATATTGAAAATCTATGTAGAGATGTTGGTGGTGCTATAATCACTGCTGCAAGTTTAGCCATACCTAAATCTAAGCCAAGGACCTTGGGCAAATTAGTTCCATGGTGGTCAAATGAGTGTAAAAATGCGATAAAAGTCAGGAACAAAGCGTTTAGAGTCCTGAAAAGAACACACAACTTCCAAAACCTGATTGAATATAAGAAAGCCCAAGCATTACTAAGGAAGACAATAAGAGAGGCAAAGAATAAATGCTGGAGAAAGTTCTGTGACTCCATAGGCAGCACTACACCAATAGGGAGAGTTTGGGGTATGATAAAGAAGATGAAAGGGAGTGGGAGAGAATATGGCTACCCGGTGCTGATGGATGGACAAAATGCAGTTACCAGCAGCGTGGGTAAAGCAGGACTGATAGCTGAGACACTAGGTAGGGTGCATTTCACTGAAAACCTTAACCAGACTGAAGTTAGAGCTAGAGCGGAAACTATTGAAGACCATAAGCATGCTTTTGAAAGTGCAGAAGAGGTAGGAGGAGCACTGAATGACCTGTTTACAATCACTGAACTCAACAGTGCCCTAAGAAAGCTAGGTAAATCTTCACCAGGGGGGGATGAGATTTGCTATGGCATGTTGGAGAATCTGACTGATATAGGAAAGAAAGTGTTGTTGTGCTTATATAATAAGGTCTGGACAGAGGGTATAATGCCAAAAGGGTGGAAAGAGTCTATAATTATCCCTATCAAAAAGCCTGGAAAAGATCCAAAGAGCCCTAGTAATTATAGACCAATAGCACTTACTTCCCAGATGGGTAAAACTATGGAAAGAATGATAAATGACAGGCTTACATACACTATTGAGACAAAAGGTTTGTTAAAATACTACCAGTGTGGTTTTAGAAGAGGCAGGGGAACAATGGACCCTATAGTATACTTAGAGGATACTATAAGAAGGGCGCAAGTAAACAGGGAGACTGTAGTGGCTGTCTTTTTTGATATTGAAAAAGCCTATGACATGATGTGAAAGGAGGGCCTTTTGATTAAATTAAGCCAGATGGGGATTAAAGGAAGAGTGTTTGCATGGGTCAAGGAATTCCTATCAGATAGAATAATGATGGTTAGAATAAATGGGGTGATGAGTGAGCGATACCAGGTGGAAAATGGCATCCCACAAGGGAGTATTGTCAGCCCTCTATTGTTCTCCATAATGATAAATGACATTTTTAAGGAAGTGGAGGGTCAGGTAGAAGTGGCACTGTTTGCTGATGATGGAGCGCTCTGGAAGAGAGGGCAAAACATTGAATATGTGATTAACAAGGTTCAGCGAGCAGTTGATGCAGTGGAGCAGTGGTCCATAAGATGGGGCTTTAGGATATCAGTGGATAAAACAAAGACAATGTTCTTTTCAAAGACGAAAATCCCTAATGAGTTGAAGATCAAACTTTCTGCCAATGAATTGTAGAGGGTCGGCTCCTTTAAATACTTGGGCATATGGTTGGACCAGAGGCTAACGTGGACAGTGCACATACAAAAAATAATTGACAAATGCAAGAAAGTCATAAATGTAATGAGGTGTCTATGTGGAGTGGAATGGGGAGCTAGTAGATCTGCGTTATGGACAATTTACACAGGGCTAATCAGGTCTGTGCTTGATTATGGGTGCATAATATATGGGTCTGCAGCCAAGACTCTGCTGAATAAGTTGGATGTCATCCAAAATCAAGCACTCAGACTATGTTGTGGTGCTGTCAAAACCACTCCAGTTGCTGCTATACAGGTGGGGATGGGAGATACACCTCTCCACCTCAGAAGGGATCAATTAGCTGCAGTGTATTGGGCAAACCTAAGAGGACATGATGAACAGCATATGGGTCAGTCAGTTTTGAAAGAGTGCCAAGAACGTGGGAATGCCCGTGTCAGAAGCTTTGGTTGGGTGATCATTAGTAAGGTTCATGACATGGGGATTAGTGAACTTAAAGTAAGCCCTACTGTGCCTTTCTCAGCTGTCCCTCCATGGTCTTTTAAAGAAGTGCCCATTGATTTGGGGTTACTAGAGGCGAAACAAGAGAATAACATAGACAAATATGTGGTACAGAATTATTTAATGGAAAAATACAATGAGGGGGTAACTCTGTATACAGATGCATCTAAAAGGACTGACAAGAGAGTGGGGGTTGCATATGTAATCCCAAAGCTAAAAATAAAAACAGGTAAAAGAATTAATGATGACCTAGCAGTATATACAGGAGAACTGGTTGCTGTGTGGTTAGCTCTGCTGTGGGTGGAAGCTAATAGGCCAAGTAAGGCAGTTATTGCTTCAGACTACAGCTCAGCGTTGGTCAGTATTCAGAACCTCCGGTCAGAGTCAAGGCAGGACATTGTATTTGAAATCATTCAAGTTGTTAACAACCTTCTTCAGGCAGGTATTAATATAACGCTGGTGTGGGTCCCAGCGCATGTAGGGGTTATAGGAAATGAGTTGGCAGATAAATGTGCCAAGCAAGCAGCTGGACATACCAACATAGATATAGAAATCAAATACAGTAAAGCGGAAATCAAAAGCGTGGTTAAATGCACAATAAAGGGAAGATGGCAATCATTATGGGATAATGGGCAGACTGGTAGACGGTTCTACAACATCCAGAACAAAGTGGGAAAGGGCAGGAATACAAACAGAAGTAAGAAGGAGGAGGATGTTCTGTCAAGAATGAGGTATGGGCACACAAGGCTAAACAACAGTCTGTTTATGATGAAGAAACATGCAGATGGCAACTGTGAAGTATGTGGTAGTCCAGAGACCATAGAGCATGTGTTTTTATATTGCCCTAAATACCAGGATGATAGGCGCATATTGGTCTCACTGTTGCAGGGACTAAAGATAACATTTAACTTGCAGGACATCCTTCAGAGAAGCTCAGGTGAAGTCTGTTTCAATTATGTATTTAGTTTCCTGATGGCTACAGGACTAATGTACAGAATTTAGTTTTTTTTTGTTTTTTTTTAAACGTTAGACAGGTAAGACTCATGTTCCACACCCCAGTCCAGTTGGTGGCGGTAATGCACCAGTAAGTTAGCTGCCAACCACCTTAAAACCCAAAGAAGAAGAAGAAGAAGGAGTTACAGCTGCTGTTAGAATTAGTTTGTAGTTGTAGTTTCCATTTTCACCAGCAGAGGGCGCTTTTAGTTCTTCTGTACTGATACCAATGAGAACAGACTTCAGCCGAGAGAGAGCATGCTAATGCTAATAACTGGATGAAGAGTGGTAAAAGCTTCATTTCATGTGGAATTATTAATTCCGAAAAGTATTCATGCCCACGTGGAGGTTTCTGAGTTTCCGGACATCACCGTGTTATTGTGTTTTTGTGGAGAGAAAACTCCGGTGAGTGATAACAATTAGCGCCTAGCATAGCATGCTAGCTGCTGCCGACCACGGCTAATTCCTGATTTTGTGGATATATTATTGTTATGTGTGTCATTATGCTTCTTAGACAATGTTTAAAACCACCCGGAGGTATATAAGAGTGTGCTGTGGAGTTATTGAAAGACGCTCATTTAATTAATCATTTTAAACATGATTGGAGCGTGATTTAATTCATAATTGTTCACTAAACAGAGAATGAATAGTGTACAGTTGATGTAGATAGATGAATAAAAAGAGATAAAGAGGTTAATAATGAGTAAAAACTGCTGCTCTGTGCAGGCTGTTTTTTGGTGTATGAGTCGGTTGTGATGGCGGCCAGAGCCCGGACCAGAGGCACCAGAAGCAGGACACCGGCTTCCTTTTTATTTATTTCTACTTTATTACATGTGAAGCATTTACAAAGACAATAAATATGGTTGTCTATATAATAAAATAAAAATAAACAACTTAAACATGTAAATAGTAAAGAAAACTTATTGTATCTAAATGTAGAAACATTAGTTCAACATGAGAACAGAGAGAAGTGAGAAAGAAAAAGAAAAAAGACATACTGGGGGTTAAAGACTATGTCTACATATTAAACATCCTGCAGACACATACAGTTTTAATTGCTTTTTGTTTATTAGAATAATGTATAGAGAGGATGTAATGTTTGAATTCATCAAACAAAGAAATGAAGCCTTGTTTCCTACCTGTAAATTTACACTTATGAACATGAAATCTGGCCATAATAATAAGGAGATTAATTAACTTCACACTAGGACTGTTGTGCAGATCCTTCGCTACAAGACCAAGCACTACATCCTTCCACATAAAGCAAAAAGATCATCAATTTCATCCTGAATCAGACTGCAGATCTTTTGCTAAAACACTTTTACAGCTGGACAAGACCAAAATAAATGGACCATCGTTTCAGGAGAGTTTTTACTAAAACTGCAAAGTATATGAATATTTTATGTAAATCTGTTCTGAATCTAGACTTTAGCTGGTAAATGCTATGGACGAGCCTGAAGGAGATTTCTTTCCTTTTATTAGTGATCAGAGATTTATTAGGAATTAGCCAAACCTGCTTCCATGGCACATCATCCACAAACATGTTCCACTGACAAACAGCACAAGGTAATGATAGAATATTCTTTAGAAATAATGTTCTTCCTGATCTATTATTATTTCTGGAATAACTGGACAGACAGACCTTCCCTACAGGAGGATGAAGAGGAGACAGCAGGGGTGTGTACTGGGTATCAATCCTCTGTTGGTGTTTACAAAGCATACACACTTCAGAGGGGATAGCTGCAAACACCTTGGCGTCCTCCACAGGCGTTACAGGGATGTTGTATTTATACAGAAATTCTTCATAAGTTAAAAGAAGCCCTCATTGTTAAACAGCTGATCTACCAGTATAATACTGGTATGAAACCAGTTTTCTATAAAGTGGTTTGTGTTTATATAAGATGTTCTTGTTATTCCAGATATAGTGTGTGTGTGGTGGAAAGTTGTGTTTATAGATAAGTGACCATGATAAGAAGGCTTGGTGATGAAAAGCCGACAGTTTGAGTGGATTTTACCAACATGATAATTACACATTAAAAAGGAATCAATGCCACAGATTTTTAAAATGTAGAGGTATTTTATTCCAGATTGGATTGAACAACTAACAGAAAAGATGTGGAGAGGCAGGACAGCCTTGTCTAATACCTCTAGATAAACTGAATCTTGGGGATTTACTTTTAATTTAATGAAGCTGTTACTCTTTTTATAGAGTGACGATAGCTGAATAGAAGTCATCCCCAAAACAAAAGTTTTTAAAGATTGTAAAATGAATTGATGCTCCACCGTATCAAAGGCCTTATAAAAGTCTAGAAATAACATAAAACCGTTATCATTTACTATTTCTGGATCAAGAACGTTCAGCACAAGCCTGATATTGTTTATTATGTGTCTTCTGGACATAAAGCCTGACTGGTTAATAAATGATTCCACAAAGCCAAATTTTTACAATGTGGAAATGAGAAATGACCAGTTAACTCTATCGAAGGTCTTTTCTGTGTCTAGTGTGACTATAATGGTTTTGGATTGTTGTGATATTGAGCGGTCTATAAGGTTAAGAAGTCTACGTGTGTTGTTGGATGAGTGTGTGCCTTTAATGAAACCGGTTTGATCAGGGTGAATGATAGGTGAGATTATATTTGCAGCTCTATGAGCCAGTTTGTGATGGTTTTAAGTCTACATTAAGGAGAGATGTAGGACGATAGCTAGCTGGTCATGTTGGATCTTTGTTTGGTTTTAAAATGAATGAGATTGTAGCTTTATTCATGTTTTCTGGTATATTGGAATTATGTTGTATTTCAGACATGACTCAGCAAACTAGGGGAGCTAGAATGAGCAGAAATGTTGTAGAAGTCAGCAGGAAAGCCGTCAGGTCCTGGTGCTTTGTTATTAGGCAGATGTTTAAGAGCAGTGTAAAGTTCTTCATGTGTTATTGGTGAGTCCAGCATGTTAACTTGATCTTCATTTAACTGTGGTAGGTTGATGTTGTTTAGAAATAACTTCATTCTTTCCTCATCTGTTTTCCCAGATGAGTTTAAGTTTGCATAGAATTCTTTAAACATGTTATTAATCTCTTCGGGTATCTGGGTCGGCTTTCCTGCTGAGTCCTTAATGTTGGAGATGGTTGTTTTTTCCTGCTTTTGTTTGAGCTGATTTGCTAATAGTTCATCACATCTGCTGTCATGATGAAAATGTTCTTTCCAGGCTGGAAATGAAACGTACAAAGCTGCTGCTGGTTGATCCCGCGCTGGCTTACCGTCAGATATTAATGTTTATTAATGAAGAGTGTGGACATACATATTAAAAAAGACATCCTAATAAAAAAATAAAACAAATTACACTTGATAAAATTAAACTTTAAAAACAAAGAAAATATTGACTGAAAAATTTAGTTTTAGTTTAGGTTTTTTTTTTTTTTTTTGCTGTTCTAAACATTTTTAGGTTGTCTTTTCATAATGTTTTGCCTTTCTCACTACAACCCTCTCCACGGTAGCATTCTTTCTAGGGGCCATATGTCAGGTTATTTGTTTTCCCCATAAAATGTGTGTGCGCACTAGGGCTCTAACTAATGACTATTCTGATGGTCGATTAGTCACCGACTATTAAAACGACTAGTCAACCAATCTGATTATGTATCTCGTGATTATTATATATGGATCTTATTTCACTTTCAGCTTTGAAATCTTGCATGAGGTTATGTAAGTCTGACGTGCCTCCTCTTTAAATGTTCGAGCATTGCAGACGTACTTCCGTGGTACACAAGGTCCGCTTTACAAATCTCACATGCACTTAATTTATTTTGTAAGTTTAATGTGAAGTTATCCCAGACTTTTAACGTTCTCCGCCGCGGTTTTCCTCCCTGGTCTGCCACCATATTTTATCCCTGGCGGACTTTATTGTGTGCAACTATATGTGCAACTCGCAGCAGAGATAAAAAATAAAACGAAGACGATGTCTCACTCTATATTTTTTTCCCCTCTTTGCGCATGTGCATTGTGCAACTCTCAGCAGAGATAGGATTAGAAGACGATGTCTCACTTTGTAGTTTTTTTTATGGCCCACAATAGTCAACGGCTAAATTCGTTGTCGACTATTGTCGAAAACGTCGACTAATCGTTGTAGCCCTAGTGTGCACATGTGTGGTGACTTCACTGGTGATTGTGGGTGTGTTATCTTCATTAATGGGTACGCTCACCTGTGTCTGGTTTGGACCTGGAGCATGGAGGCACGATGAGCTTAGGGAGATATTTTCTATTAACTGTCATCTAAATGCACCGTTTGATAAATCCTTGCACAACTTGAAGCTCATCGGTTGAAGTAAGTGCTTGTTTCTTACTATTGTAACATGAATAAAGAAAAATAAAACATCGTGACAAGTGCACTGGTTTATCGTGACGCGTCTTTGATACAAATCCTCATGTCTTATCCTGCCGCGGTGATTGGGTTAAAATTTAAGTTGGTGTGCTGCAATATTTTGTCAATAGAAAGTAATTATTTGTCAACAGAAAATTATTTTTGTCAAGAGAAAAAATGTCAACTAGTAACTTATCCGTCAACGGAGATTATTCTGTTATTTAGTTAACAAAAAGCATCTTGTTAACAGAAGATATTAGCCTACTTGTTGAAGCAGATTTAATGGTATTATCGGTACAACCCTGGATGTTTGAGTTTGCTTTTAAAGTTGTGAGCGGTAGACGTGAACGTGCATTGAAGTCTCGTAAAGCCCATTCATTCACAATTTGCTGCTGTTTGTTTGCTGTCATAGCCGTTGCTATAACACAACACACACACAGGGTGTTTGAGAACATTTATGGTTGTTTTTTAATAAAGGATGTTTTTTTTCCTCTGTTAGGCTGAGCGGTACTTTAACATAAGGTGATTGTACTGGTTTGTATATTTTGGGATTTTGAGTGTTTTTGTTCGTGTGTCAAGCGGCTGAAGCGTTGCGTTTGGGAATGCTGCCGTAGTTCTGGTTCTAAGACGGTCAGTCTGGTTCCAGGCTATCGGTATTTGGGTACATAAATACCCACCGCTAGTACGCACAGAAGACTAGGGTTGAGTTTAGTATAGTCCCGGAGAAGAGGTAGAGGGCAATTAAATTAAAATAACGCACAGTATATGTGGAAACAAAAGTTATAAATAAATAGATAAATAAATAAAGGCTGTGTATAGTTAGAAATTAGCAAATATTTTTGTGGTTACTGGATATTTTGTGAATAAAAAATGGAGTTAAATGAAACACTTGGGAAGAGACAAACAAAACTTACAGCTAAAGCTTTTAAAAATAAAGTTAAAGGCTCCAAGAAAAACGTCAAGCAAAGGTAAAAAGGATCAAAGGTGCAATAAGAGAAATTACAGATCTTATGCAAAGTGCTGATAATGTTGGAAAAATACAGTCATGTCTTGAAAATATATCAAGCCTGTATAATGAGGGAGATCATCTTCATGCTATGGAAGTTCCTCTGTTTCCTCTTGAAGAACAAGAAAAGAAAAATACGTGGTTTGATAGTGTTAAATAAAATAAATAATAATAAATAAAATTGCTTTTGTGGCTGAAACAAAGAAATGGTTGTTGGAGGTGACAAAAGAACCTGTTGCAGTGGGTGCTGTTGGTTCATCATGTCAAGGATCCAATGTTTCCAATGATAAAGAGGAATGATGCTGAGTAATATTGAAAATGTAATAGATGACATTAGACCAGATGACAGCGTTTCTAATGTGTCTAGTGGAACAAAGAGACGTAGTACAGTGGTAAGCAAGTCCGCTTCCTCCACAACATCATCAGCTCGATTAAAGACTGACAGCCACTCTTTTGGCTCATCAGAGACTGCTGAAAGAAAAGCATGTTTTAGAGAAGCAGCAGGAGTTGCTGCGGAGAAAGAAGGAGGAGCTAGATTTAGACATGGAACTGGCTGCTTCTATGGCTAAAGTGAGTGTGTTAAAGGCGTCGGAAGGTTCTTGTGTCTCATGTTTCTGCAGACGGGATGAACAGCTAACTGAAAAGAGGAAAGAGAACACAGTTGAATGCTAATGCTGCAACGTTTGTACCTGAGTTTAACACGCAACCATTGGCTGCAGAGGCTGTAGATGATGTCCTTTCTCTCAGTTACGCTGCTGTGAAACCAAAGATAAATAATAATGTTGGGCTTCCCGCTGCTGTGACTGGGGCCGGTCTACTTATAACATCAAATGGTGCTTTACATCAAACAGCTACACATAGTTCTCTGACTCATCTGTATCTGCATTAGAGAGCAACACAGATCAACGGTCCCTTATTCTTTTACCTAAACGAGATCAACAGGTTTTTGATGGTGATCCCCTGCAATACCAAACATTCATAAGAGCTTTTGAACGTAACATCGAAGGAAGAACTCAAAGCCAGGATTGTTTGTATTACCTTGAGCAGTATATGAAGGGTCAACCCAGAGATTTAGTTCGAAGTTGTCAACATTTGCCTGTTTTTCAGGGATATTCAAAGACAAAGTCACTACTTCAACAGCATTTTGGTGATCCATTCAAAATAGCTGTAGCTGCCATCAGTGTCAGCATTTAAGTTCATTTAATAATTTGATTTAGACAGATAAATATTTCATGTTTGTTAAAAGGAAATGTATTTCATTGTGTTATTGTTATTCCATATGTGTTTAATCAGCATTCATAGCGGAACCATTGTTTTGGTGCTGTTGAAGTCAGGACTTGTTTTGTTGTCGCTCACTATGCACTGACAAGAGGCAGCTTGGTATTCCATCAGAATGTAATAAGATGTTTTCTACAACATGATAAAGGTCAAACAGCACTTTGGGACTGAAGTAAATTCGCAACAGGATGATTTTGTTAACCCCCTTTGAGTTAATGCGACCAATAAGGTATGCAGGTTTATGTGTTGATTTCCTTATCTGTTAATGTACGTGCTAGTATGTTAGCTGAGTTCATGTGACACTTAACCTACTCTGTTGTGGAACGCGATTGTTATAAGCTCAAAGTTTATGATCATTTAAGCTATTTAATATGTTTCATGTGATTGTAATATGTTTGTTCTCTATGAGAATGTTTATGTAATATAAATCTATTGTATTTTTCCTTTAGTTGTCACGGCATGATTGACGTCACGTGTGTGCAAATAAATGCCAGTAGACAAAGAACGCCTTGTGTCCGTTGTTCATCAGAGGGGTGTTACAATAGCTCCTGCCTATAATGTGCTTTCCTGGCCAATGGTTAAGGCAGAAGACATCAAAGCTTTACAAGCCTGTAGTTATTTGTTACAAGAAAGTCCCAATTCCATGGGAAATTCTTTGAGTGACTTAAATGTTCCATCAAATATGCAAACCATTATAAAAAAACTTCCTTATAAGTTGCGGGATCAGTGGAGAAGCACGGTTTGTGATATACAAGAGAAGTTTGTTAGTTTGTTTTGTGGAGCTGGTCATTCTTTGGATATTTGCCTTCTTCTGGATAAAAGGACACAAGAAGAGAAGATGTCTTTTTTGAAGGAAAATGGGACGTGTTTTGGTTGTTTGTGCACAGGAGTAAAGATTGCAGAAAACGTCTGATGCGTGTTCTCCATCTCTGCGTGGGTTTTCTCCAGGCAGTGTTGTTTTTGGCAGGCAGTGTTAAAAAAACATGAGCGTGACCACTCTCAGCTTCCGTAGTAGGATGATTCTATGTATTTTATTTCTCTTGATAGAAACCACAGACTTACAGATATACATGTGTTTATATGTAGAATGTGACTCAGCAACAATAAAGCGTGGCATAAGGAGAAGTGTGTTGGACTGGTGCTGTGTACCTCATCTGTTCTGACTGAACCATCTGTGGAGGCTGCACATATATAAATCAGTGTCTAATACTCATCTCTGAGGTCACAGGTTGGTCCTTCTGAGATGAAATTATTTTACCAACACCTCTTTTACCAGTTAAACACGTGTAAAATGAAACAGTCAACAAACAGTAAGAACGCTATGAAACAGGTAAAACACTGTGGAGTTACACCTGATTTTCTCTACAGGTGTTCTTTGAGTCGACGTTCAACATGAGTGCTGATTCAGTCTTTTCACGTCTTACATTTTCTCTGTAACTTTCTCTCCAGGCTGAGTGCGTGTGGTCTCTCAGAGACAAGCTGTGGACCTCTGTCCTCCGTCCTCAGCTCCCAGTCCTCCAGTCTGACAGAACTGGACCTGAGTAACAACGACCTGCAGGACTCAGGACTGAAGAAGCTGTGTGGTGGACTGAAGAGTCCAGACTGCAAACTGGAAACTCTCAGGTCAGGATTCATCAAACTAAAAGTTTAAAATGAGTTTTTATTCATGAGTAACAAACTTGTGGAAGCTGTTTGTATGAATATCAGATGTTTGTGTGTCTCTGATTTAGGTCTCTTACACCACAACTTTTTTCTTCATAGTCCATGTGTGCACAGGTTGCTGCTTAACTAGTAGAACATGCAACAGTGCACATGACAGTTAAAGCTAAACCCATCTTCAGTCTCGTTTTTATTTCCATTTATTGGTTTTAAAATAAAGAAAAACATAAAACTTGTATAAAAAGAGAATAGACAGACTTTCTTCTAAGGGATGTAGATATTTGTGGAAAATGATGTAAAGTAAAAACAACAAAGTCCATAGTTTCCAACCCAATGACAAGAATATTTCAGCCACGTATTTAGAGGCATTGTGGAAGGTCCAGAGAGCCACTTGCAGCTCCAGAGTCGCAGGTTGGAGACCCCTGATGTAGTGTTTGTAAACCAAAATTTACTGCATTTTCTTTTTATCAAATCAAAATGTATTTATTTGGTAGGGACAAGTATGTTTCATGAATCATGTCACACACGACAGCATTTTAGCCAAGGCTAATTCTCAATGCCCGTCCCTAGTTAGGCTTTTACACAAAACACAGACAACAGTGACTATACACACTACAATACAAAACAATAAAACATCACAAATACAACATGGGACGTTCACATGTCTCACCCCTCAATAAAACGCTATAAAAAAATAAAACAATGTCTTCAGTTATCAGCGAATACAACAATCCCACCCATTTAACATGCACACAGGAAATTACAGTATTTAAAAATTAGTACAGTCCTGGTTTGTCTTTAGCCAGTTCTTAAACCTGGAAGTAAATCTCTTAGCGTGAGGTTTGGTCTTAATGTCAGATGGTAGTGAGTTCCAGAGCTTAGAGCTCTTAATAGAGAACGCTGTCTGTCCAAAGTTAGTCCTGCAGTACGGGATTTTACAGTTGTGATTTGTGGCACTTCTGGTGAATTTGTTGCCGTTTTGTCTCTCAATAAATGTACTTAGTGGCTAAGGTGTGAAACAGTTAATACATTTGTGAATTAATTTAATGAAACAATTATCGCTAAAGCTATCAAAGCTCATTAGATTATATTGTTTAATGATGATACAATGATGATGGCGGATTGGATTTTTGTCCATAGTTTTTAGTGCTTGATTGTATAGCGAGCTTATAGGTTTGGTTGCAGTAGGAGCGGACGGTGCTCATGCTAACATGCATGTACAGCAGGGCAGCCTGGTTTGGTATGTAGTTTTTGATTAGTTTAAAACAGTTTAGATTACTTTGTATTGTTTTTTAGATTTTCTTTATATGTTTATCAAATTTATGTTGCAGATCAAGGACCAATCCAAGCTATTTAAATTCCATTACAGTTTGAATTATTTCATTTTTTAGGTAAATTTAAATGTTTCTTTTTAAATCTAATTTCTTAATAGACAAACACATAGACACTGTTTTTGAAAGATTTAGAGCTAACTGATTTTGGATGAGCCACTGCTGAATATCAGACATACAGATGGACAGTTTGTCTGCCGCCTGCTCAGGTGACTTAGCAGGTGCATAAAGAACAGCATCGTCTGCAAAGAGCTGACAGCTGGCACCTCAGCAGTGCAGAGGTAAGTTATTTATAAAAAGACTAAACAGCAGAGGGCCGAGCATCGAGCCTTGTGGAGTTCCCATTTTTATGTGTGAAAGTGCAGATATGTCCTGATCTACTTTAACACTCTGTGCTCTAGACTGAAGATAAGATGTAAACCAGATTACTGCCTCAGCTGAGAAATTAAAACCTGATATTTTAGATAAAAGCAAAGTATGGTTGACTGTATCTAAAGCCTTTTTAAGGTGGATAAATACAGCTCCCACCACATTGCTCTTGTCCTGGGACTTCTTTACATTTTAAACACTCAATCAATTGTGCTGCTACAACTTCTTCAATGACTTTAGATAAGACTGGTAAGATCAATATAGGGCGATATTTACACGCAGAGTCCTACCCGGATGATTAATGCTTTTTTTCCAGGCATTAGGAAATGCACAAATTCTTATGGAGAGGTTAACAAGATGTGTCAGTGGTTTAACTAGCACACCTCTGTAATTTTTTAAGAAAACAACTATTCATATTATAAATATTATTTGATTTCGAATTTGAAAGTTTAATAATTATTTCTGCAACTTTCGCTTCCTGGGCCTCTTTAATATAAAAACACTTGTTGGGACAATTTTTGCTGTTAAAATTTTGATTTTCTGCAGGCTGAAAATCTTCTGCTAGTTCTTCAACTGATTGTACAACACATGGATTGAACTCATTAGCCATAGTGGCACTGTTGGTTATATTCTTGCCATTAATGGTAAGTTCTGCAATCTTCCTGTGTTTATTTGATTTGTTAGTTAAGTTACCTAAATGCTTCCAAATTGTTTTATTGCTACCCTTAACATTGTCAATTAATTGGGTGTAAAATGTTGCTTTTGCACAGTTCCAGTACTACTTTATTTGTTAGGCTTTTGAAAATTAAAAGGTCAGTATTAAGTTTTGAACGTTGTGATGTTTTCAGAGCCAAATCTCGCTTCATCAGTTTGTGTATTTCATTATTTATCCAGGCGACAGTGAATTCTTTTTGTCTAGATTTTACTTGCTTTGTAAATTTCTTTTAGTCCTGTGATAGCTGCTGTTATATAATTACCGCACTCCTCTACATCATCTAGAGCTGTAATCTGTTCCCAGTTTATGTTAGTGACTTCTCTTTCAAATTGTACAGTTTTAGATTTTGGAATAATGCATTTTATTTTTTCACTATCAGGTTTACCAAAATACTGCAGGCGCTTTTTTAGTCTGTTTCCCAACAGTCAGTCATGTTGTGGTCCGAGATTCCTGTTATCAGATTATAAGTCCTTGTTATACGTTCTGGTTTGTTAGTAAATGACGGGTCAATGGGGGTCTTAGTCTGTCTGGTTTTCCTTGTCGGCCCTTTAATCATCTGTTGATAATTGAATTTTGTCATAACTGCTTTTAGTTTTCGTTTACAGTTTTTGTCAGACCAATTGATATTAAAGTCACCATACCATATTGTCTCTCTATAAGAGTCAAGTTGTTTCACTACATAACTTAATTCATCATAAAAGGTAACAGTATGTGAAGGTGGATTGTAGAGGACAACAATATTAAAGTTCATAGTAGGTGATAAAATTACGTTCAAGGCTAGACATTCCTGTGGGGTATTCAGTTCAACTAAATGACATTTAAATTTATCTTTGATGTATATTAATACCCCCTTGCCTGTGTTTCTGTCCTTTCTAAAGCACTGATACCCAGCAATGTCTATCATATTAGCTGGTATATTGCTATGAAGCCATGATTCTGTTAAACAGAGGTAGTCCAAGTTTGAGTCCAGCAGAAGTGCAGAGATCTGATCGTATTTGGAAATAAGACTGTGTATGTGTAATTCACCGCCTAGTATTCCCTTTGGTTTACACTTTACGTCCCAGAGCACACGAGCGTGATTGACAGTTTGGAAGAATAAATGTTGCTTTTGTTTTTGTGCAGCGTGACAGTCAGAGCCATCTGAGCGCATTTGTAGCGTGTTGTCTTTTCCCCCACCGAGGTTAGCACGCCCCGCTTTAGCCGCTGCTCCGTCTCCCGACCAACAGCAAAAGCCCACGCCACCACCCACAGCCTCGCGGTTAGTAGCCGTAGTTGTTCCCGACTCAGTCCTCGGATGGGGATCTGTCAGGCGGGGTGACTCACCGGTGTGGCTGCAGTCTTTACACGGGGCTCCGATGCCCTCCGCTCCCCGGCATGACATTGCGCCGTGGGCCTTCTTTTAAAGGAAAGAGACATTTTGCACAGAACAATGCAATTAATTACAATTAATTGCAACATGTCATGCAATTAATCATGATTAAAAAATTTTATAGTTGCCCAGCACTAGTTAAAACTTTATTTCCTAAACGTGATAAAGTTCATTTACTAATAGAACACACTTTAAATAAATGGTTTGACACCTTAAGTAAAAAAATGCACAAATAAATATGAGAGAATGTTTCTATAATGCTGGGAAAATAACATGGAGAGGGAAATTCTGTTGGGATGCTCGTATTAGGAATATAAATTGGGATAAACGTGGCTCTTTCCTTTTAAATTCTGTATCTCAAACAGAATCAGAGAATTACACTTAAAGAAACTACATAACTTAAACCCATCTAACACATTTATCTCAAGGTTTCGAGACATTGATAACAAACGCACCCTTTGTAAAACTGAACCTGAAAGTGTAACTCGTTCTTTTATAGACGCAGTTGTTGTGAAACTGGCATCCATCAAATCCCCTGGTCATGACAGTCTTACAGCAGACTTTTATAAATTCTCTTGGAACGACGTTAGACTCCTTATATTTCATACAATACAGGAATGCTGTTACGACCCAGTTCAGGGGTTTGAGAGGCGTAACAAAAGAAGAGAACTGCAGACAGATGTTCATGACATAAGCTAACAGATCTTATTGGAACAAGTGGAAATGGAGAACAAACAAATGGTGGTAAATTAAAAGTGTTGGGGTTAGCGAAGCTGCTCAAAACAAAAACAGAAAATAACCGCTATGGTCTAACTCAAAATCAGCCAGTTGAAAGCAAAAACCAGGAATAACCAAACGGGAGGACGGAAACTGTCCTACTAATCTAAGTTAATGAAGAGTGAAGCAGTTACAGTAGCTATGCTGATATAAAACTCTACATACAATTACAATTACAAAACTAACCTAGCCCAGCACATTCTAACTTTAACAACTAACTAATTAACAACTTTAACTAATACAACTGAAAGAGAAGCCAAAAGGGCTTTACGTATTACCAAACACCAAACAAAGATAACAAAAAACAAGACTGTCAGTCAGCAAAACGAAGAACACAAAAGACAAACAGTTTTAACGCTGTTGGAAACAAATACTAATCTTGCTTCTCAAAACCACCAACTAAGCACACGGTCACAATCAAGTTCACAAGCCAAGGGCAGCCTGTCTGTGCAAACAGTTGCTACTGACTGAGCGGTCGCAGCAGTCTCTTACTTCCTGGTGGAAGGCAGCAGGAGCAGGGATTGGACCAGCGGTTATCCAATCAGGCGGGTGAAGGCGAAGGTGTGACAGTACCAGCCGACTCCAAAGACGGCAGCAGAGGGCAGGCGTTTACCTGCAGGATTAGCCCCAGGTGGAGGCAATGAGTGGCAGCCGTAACACATGCATAGAAAACAAAGAATTACTGCCAAGCATGAAACAAGCGCTTATAACACTAATCCCAACACATGGTAAGGACAAAGACTACTGGACACCCTGAGACCAATCACACTATTAAACACAGAGCAGAAACTCTTATCAGGAAACTTGCAGCAAGACTTCAGACCGGTATAAATCAGATCATCAGTGAAACACAATCTGGCTTCCTTGGTGGAAGAATAATTTACAATAACATCAGGTTGGTCCTGGACTTCACTGCCTACAGTGACATGTTTACAGGAAGTGGCTACCTTCTATTCCTGGACTTCTAGAAAGCTTTGATTCAGCTAAACATCCTTTCATTTTAGAAACGCTCACAGAATTTGGCTTTGGAAATAAATGTATTGATCTAAATGATATGCTACACAATGACATCAACAGCTGTGTAGCTTTGGAGCCCGGTACATGTCGGAGGTTTCCAGTCAGGAGGGGATCAGACAAGGATGCAACACCTCACCCTCGCTGGTTATAATGGTCGCTGAGCTGCTGGCTATCAGTCTTACAAACAATGGGTTGAAGGTATTAACATTTTGGACAGACACATTTTGATAAGCCAATTTGCAGACGACACAACATTGTTTTTAGAAGATGAGAGGGAAATTCCCATTGTATTTGAATTTATGAACCAGTTTTCTAAGACACCAGCTGTAAAATGAAATACTGATAAATGTGAGATATTTACTCTACATGACCAACCAGCTCAGTCAGTTTGTAATATCACAATTAAAACTGAAGTAAAATATTTGTGTATCACCATCACAAAAACATAAGAAACAAGAGACAGAGCATGTAAAAAAATCTAGAAAATTAAATCTATTCTTAATTCATGGCTTCAAAGGGACACAACTATATGTGGAAGAGTGCTCCTAACTAAGATGGAAAGTTTATCAGGTTATTTATCCTGCATTCTCACTGGAAATCTCTGACAAGATAATCCAGCAGATTAAAAGCATTAATTTCAGCTTTATTAGGAAAAATAAATGCCACTATATAATGAAAGCAGAGTGAAAATCAGCGAGGACGGTGGTGTGGCCACCACCCCCCAGGTTCAAACCTTCCCTCAGCTGAGGCTTGAACCAGCGACCTTCTTGCTGAGAGGCTGCGGTGCTAACCACCACACCACCGTGCAGCCCACACATTTGTGAAAGAAAAGCAAAACACGTTTTGATAAATTCTTTGACTAAACCATCAAATCTGATGAAGGTTATTTAAATGCTGAGCCACAGCAGAAGAGGTATGGATGGAATCATAAAAGAAACTTATTGTAACTCTAATTTCTGGAGGAAGACGATTCATTCTGATACAGCAGCTCCTCAACATACACATAAACAGTATGGATGTTTCCGGAGTAAACCAGCCCCCTATAGCGAGAACCAGAAATACCAAGAATGGACCTTGGGTTTAATTTTTGTACTTTAATTTGAAATACAACACACACCATGTAAACACATTAACAGAAAAGGACTTTTTCAGTCTATTTATTATATAATACATCAATAAAAATACACTAAAAAACTTGAAATTTACTAAATAATAATTGTATTATACTACTTCTACTACTAAAATGAATAATAATAATAATAATTAATAATAATTATTATAATAATAACACAGTTATAAAAGAGAGGCAACCCTGCCGATGGTACCATGTCTGCATGTATGTTATCTTTGTGTGGATACTGCAGATTATTCCTTGTATGTCGCCTCATTGGTAAATCTGTGGATTACTTTCTGGTTTTCAACTCTCTCTTCTTACCGGCTTCTTCCTGACCTTCCTCTCTCTCCTCTCCTCTCCTCCTTTTTCATCTCTCACTCTTTGGACTGACGATCATACACAAATAGATTTTATTTAACTCGGTGAAACATTGTATGAACATGAAAATACTATTAAAAATACTAATAATTAAAGTCCTCTCTGCTCCTCTCTCTCTTTGTACCGTCAACCAAAGGGCAAATAACCGAAGGATGTGTTTTATATCTAATAAGAGATAAAAACACTGATACACTGATCCAACTTACAACAACTTATTACTTATTCTTGATAGACAAAACATTTGATCTCACACTCTTACCTGAACCTGGCTCTGTTTTACAAAAATAACATTTTATGTACAGGGTGAGTCTGTGTGTCTGTACACACGCACAAATACACACACACACACACACACATTCTGACATTTGCCCCTCATGAGGCCCTCCAGTTTTTTGATGCTTTATGGGATCCACCCTTTCCAGTGGTCCTACACTGCTGTAAAAAACAAGGTTGGATTTAAAAAAAAATCCCAAACATTAATATCACTTCAATTTAACAAATTTCTAAAGTTTTGTCCAAAAAGGTATTTGGCGACTTGTGGGGGCCGTTTCTAGCATTGCCGACTTGTGAGGCCCCCTCACATACACACCTACATATCAAGTTTTTATACATTAATGGGGCCCAAGGTCACTGTCTGCAGATCCTGATACCAGCCTTGATTATTAATCCCAGTGTCCTCATTTTTGGACTAAAATAATTATTTTTGGAATAAGTGATTATGTATATATGTAAAACTTTCCATCTGTCTTGAAAGATTAAAAGAGGTGCAGCTTCAAAGTTTTCTGAAATACAATGACAGCTTTTATTGCAGGTATTGACATGCCACAGTTGTCAGTCAAACATTTTATGACATTTGAGTCTCTTCCCAAACATTTAATCATTGCCATGTCATGTTTGGTATTAATCTAATTTCTAGAGATTAGATAATTAACAATCTTTCCTCAAATATTTTAAGTAACAACCTCAGCATGAACCTTTAAGTAAACCCAACAGTTTTTCTTATATAAGATTGAAATGACATGTTTTATTGGACTGCAACTATAATGTCATGTTAACAAGTTACTTTTTCCCAGTGAAACGTCATATTTTTAAACAATGATACGGAGATATTAAAACAAATGAAAAATCCTTTGAAATATTTAACATATGCCCCTAGCACTTTCAGTGTTCAGGCCTTGATTGAAAATAAATTTAAAAAAATGTGATTAAATAAGAATTGTGAAATGTGTATATTTGTAGGCCAGTGGACAGCCACAAAAACTTAGCAAACCCAAACAACAACAAAAGGCTGCAACAGAACACACCAAAGGATTAAAGGATTTTAAAGTCCTACCTCAAATGTTTTGGTTTTACCTCAGTTCCATTAGGTGCTTTCAAACTAGACTTTTCTCCTCAGGGCTGTAATGCGATTTTTAACATAGTATTTAACTGCTTTCCAGTCTCTGTTTCTGAGTGCTTGAGGTTCTGCAGTAATACAACGCTGACACTCTTCTTTACCAGGAACTTGATTCCTTACGATAAATCTCCGCAAATGCTTATTCACTGCAGCACACTCGTCTGGGGTCCAGCTTCTTTTGACGGTTGTTTGTTTTCCTATATAGGCAAAAACACAAAACATTCTAAGTTTTCTTTGTTAAATAAATTTTAATCTTGTTTAAAACGACAACGCTATTGAATAGATAAAATATGCCATTCTACTAACGTACTACAGGGACTACAAAAAATTCTCTATCACTGACAGACGCATAAAATCAGCTGCATGTGGAGGCTTAATGAGACTTGGATGAAGGAACATCAGCAGTTTGGAGGTATTTTATGGCGATTATAGGTTGTTTTAAGTTTTTCAACTGTTCACTATGCACCTCCGTTGTTTGAGGAAACTCCAGAAAGTGTTGCAAGATTTTTTTTAAATACACCAGACTTCTTATTGATATGGGTCAATGCCAACATATTTCAAGTAATGAGTCAAGGAAGCAAGGTAAAAGCCCTTAAAAATAACTTAGAGGCTGTGGCCCAAAAGAGAATGCAAGGCACAAAGCTTACCTCTCTTTTTTCCAGCGACACTCCGTTTTTGGGCTTGTGATGTGGAGGTACATTCTTGCAAAGACGACATGCTGACCTCATCTTCTGACCCTTCTTCTCCTGGCATACTGACATCTGGACAGAGAAATAACTTAAATATAGGTAGCAGGGTTTTTCCTGCATATAAAATTAGGAGGCGGCGGACATTAAAATAAATTTATCTAACAAATTATCTAACGGTAATATTCTGAGCAGAACAGTTCCAGCCTGAAAGAACAGAATCTCATCACTAGATAGCTGCTGAAGCATTTCTTATAACAGATAATCAGCATAGGTCATGGTGGTTCTGGATTATCTGTCTATAGAATAAAGTTCAATGATAAACTGTAAAACAACACAAGATTACTGTTTACATGTTTGTGATGTTTGCCAATATCAGGACATTCAGACTGATTCATAAAATACTGGAAAAATAAACAGGTAGTTAGTTCATATTTATCTTACTGCTTGTATTATTGATGAAGCAAGTAGTGCAGTAAGAAACAAAAATTTGAATCGCCTCTCCATGTTCACAGTAGGAAGCAATGATACCTTAATTATAAAACATGCCCAATATTGCACCTTCCATTATTTTTATTGAATGGAACTAGTTTTAACTTTAATGTTGTAGTAGGGAAATACTACAATAAGAACTTAGATTTTTCTTGTCTTATGTCTCTTTTTGCTGATCAGAAAATCAATTCGATCTGTGATTAAAAACCCGTGATCCGGTCCAAACCGTGACTTTAGTGATCTGTTGCACCACTAGCCATCACAGACATGCGCACGTCCGCCAGCGCAGTGGACAGTACGCACGTTGGAAAACACATCAACTACCAGAAACTCAGACACAAATATCAGTTTTAAAACTATCAACTCAGTGAAGATGGAAAATCTCGTGCTCCTTTTTAGTAGCGTGTTATGCCGAGAACAGGGTGCACGTCGCGGTAACGTGCACAGCTGAAAGGCTTACTTATAAGTGTCATAATGTCAGCACGTTATCCAAGAGGAGATTCAATTGTGAGTTCCAGTGGAGGATCAGACGAGCCAAGATGGACCATGAGAAGAAGCTGGAGGGGAAACTGGCCCAAAAAAACACTTACTACACCCCAATCTTCACACGTCCTGCCAGTCAATCCTTCACCTGCCCCCACTCTGGTGTCTCCAGTCCACTCCACCCGGGTCCCCCTCTCTACCATGTCAGACCAGGTGAGGAAAGAGGCTAGGCAGCTGAAGCAGAGGAAAGCTGCAGGACCGGACAGCATCTGTCTTAGGTTGTTGAGGACTTGTGTAGATTAACTCTGTGAGGTCCTCAGCCACACTGCAACCTGAGCCTCAGGCTGGAGAAAGCCCCTATCCTGTGGAAGACCCCCTGTGTTGTCCCGGTTCCTAAAACAATGCATGCTAAGGATCCGGCCCACTACCGTCCAGTTGCCCTGATCTCCCACCTGATGAAAACTATTGAGAGGCTGATCCTCACCCACCTCTGCTTTGTGGTGAGCCCCACCCTGGACCCACTGCAGTTTGTCTACAAGCTGAACATCTGAGTCGAGGACGCCATCATCTACCTATAGCAGAGGGCCCTCGCACCTGGAGACCCCTGGGAGTGGAGTGCTGTGAGTCATGTTCTTCAACTTCTCCAGTGCTTTCAAAACCAACAAGCTGACGCAGCTGTGGGGGAAGCTGGAGGACGTGGAGTGGACCTACATCTTACTGCCTGGACCATCAGCTACCTTACAGACAGGCCTCAGTTGTGTGGCTGCAAAGCTATGAGTCAGATTTGGTAGTCTGCAGCACAGACGTGAGGATGTTGCCCAAGTTCACATCCATCATGGACAACACTCTCACCCACTGCACCAGACCGTAGAGGAGCCAACGGCCGACTGAGGCCCCGTCAGCACAGGAAGGAGCTACTGCAGGTCCCTCATTCCCACTGCTGTCAGACTGTACAACTCTGCTTTGTAGAATCAGTCTTTATGTAAAAACCCTTCCACCAACGTGTGTAATAACTTGGCGTCACGTTGGAAAATTGTCACACGAGTCGGTGTCATTGAACGTCATCATTACAAGCCCTTCCCACAAGTCCTGACTGCGCACCTTCATCTAAAGTAGATGTGTATGGCACAGCTTTAGTTCGATTCCCGTGACAAGTCTTTCCTTCTATTAATGAGAACCATGACGCACAGCAGTGTCCAGTACTGGTTGTGGATCAGTACCAGCAAGCACAAGCAAAGGCGAAGCTATCGGCTCCGTATAATTAATTATCTAACATTATTATGACGTTCTCCGTGCGTCGGGATATTCCAGCTGATTGCAATGATCATGTATACAGGAATAACTGTCTCTCACGCATGTAAACGGTTTATTCCTATTATTCCTATTTTTTTTAGAAACTGTAACATTAATCTTAACCTGAATTTTGATGGCATGCAAACGTAGTCCGTGTTGTTTATGCAGCGTCTGTACCAGACATTTTTACTGACACAGAGTTGAAGGAAGAGGTGGGCCAGACAAGGGAGGAAGTGGAGTTGTTAAAAATTTTGCTACATGCTGTCTGAAAAGGTAAAAATTGAGTTCAAGCTCACCTGTTGGAGACATTCCTTGGTTTTGACTTTGTGATGTGGAAGTACATTCTTGTCTGGATGACATGTTGACCTCATCTTCGGACCCCTCATCTCCTAGCATACTGACATCTGGACAGAGAAAACACTTTAAGAACACAATACACAAAATATGCAAAAGCTGCCAGTAGTGATTGGTTTATTCAATCATGCAAGACAAGCACGTTGACATTAACATTAGGCAGTCATTACAGCTGGCTTTGTAAGGATATCAGATTACTTTTGTAATTTGTGACAGCAGTGATCAAGGGTATACAGTGAAAATAATTTGTAGTAAAATGCAGGCAGTCACCAAACATTCACACTGTGAGACAACTTTTTAACTACTGGATTTCTGTAAATCATCAATGTCATTTTCATGTAAATGAAAAAAAGGGTAATGTTCAAAATCTAACTGAGCAAAAGTCATTGTGTATCAAAGCACATTAATTAGCTGAGATTTACAGTCTGCCACAATTTAAATCCTGGCTGGGTATCAGTTTGTTATTCAGGGCTGTTTAAAGTTACTGATTTTATGCACATCAAATCATTTCTTTGAGCATCGGTTTGGGTCTTCACATTCAAATATACAGCATGTTTATTCTCCTACTCCTTAGTCCAAATGTCCTGTTTACAGTGTGTTTAAATGTTTCTTCTTAATCTCCACATAACGAAGTAGATTAGAGCATACATAATGACTAATTATTCTTCATGTTATTTTGCATGCATGTTTTATTTTGTTAATACTTTGAACTATGGTGTTTGTTAATATTTTTGCTGGACCCCAGGAAGACTAGCTGACACATTGGCATTAGCTAATGGGGATCCTTTTAAATAAACAAACTATCATTACTATTAATTATTTATAATGTAATTAACACCTGTCATGTTCTGTGCTGTTTGTGACACTCAATTTCTGACACTGCACTTGGAGATTTGCCAAGACAGATCTTTTAAAAGTATTTGCAAAGGCTTAAAATGTTCTGGAAATTACCTATTCATTCCCATACCTTACATGATACATTCTCAGCAGGCTATGTGTCTCCTGCTATAGTGTCTACTGGTTCAGCACACAAGGTCTTCTCCCAACACATATGATGGACCGTTTTGGATGGACTGAGTGACTCTTCTATGTCCCCTGACTTCTCCCTCCCCCCAGAGCTACACTCCCAAGAGTAGTGCTTCCATGTAATGTAAGCCTGAAACACTTGCATACCGTAGTCTCTCCTTTATACACTCATACGTCTCTAGTCTGACCCATGTGGGGCCCTTCTGTCCAGTTCTTACTGTAATCGTTTTGTGTCTTTCTCTCCACATCATGTCAGGAGATAATGAATCAGGGAAACCTGCAGACTTTCAGTGCAATCACATACAAAGCCCAGAAATATTCATGGCAAACAATGGATCATTTAGAATCAATTTTAGATCGTATACACATACCTTCAATGTCCCCTTCTAAAGGTCCTTCCATTTGAATGGTCTCTAAAATGATAATTGATCAAATATTAAGTTTGGAAAGTTGAAGCTATAGGCAATCTGCAAGAGTAAACAACAGCAGTATCATTCTCTCATCCAGTCACCATTACTCCCATGTTTTACACAGTTAATGGTTATTTTCTAAATGCTGAAGACTAAATGTCATATATTGTGCATTCAAAAATATATTAATTACCATTTACATCAACTTGTATTTCATCGAGGCTTTTTCCTTTGTAATCTCCTAGGCGTCCTTGTTCCATTGCCAGGAGGACTTTACTCACTTTGGCTAATTGGAGGGTGCTTTCTGGGAGCCTGTAGTGTTTCCTGTGAACAGCGATATTATGACCAAGGAAGTCTGCCAACTGGTCGAGTTCGGTGGTTTTGAGGTTGAGAACAGTAGACAGGGTAGCAATATGCTTCCTCAGTTTTACTGACGTTAGCGCTTGAGGATTTTTTATTTCAGCACATTCACTGACAAATTGCCTCATGCAGTCACAAGCCCTGATGTAATGGGCAGATTGTGGCAATGCAAACAGATATTCATTATCCTTCAGCACCCCACATTCTTCTCTGCTTTCAGTAAGAGCTTCAAGGGATTCTCTCATTGATGGAGTTAGAAGAACAGGAACCTTTCTTCCTCTTTTTCCAACAATTGCTATCCGTATAAAATGCTTGCAGAGCTTCTGCTCAAGAGCTGTGAGGGCCAAATTTACATCTCCCTGTTCTTCTGATGTGTCCTTTGATAAGTAAGCAGACAGGCGCATTCGAGACACTTCCCCTGCTCTCCGGCGATTAAAAAGCATAACTTGAGTAAGTGTTACTTTTGCAACTTCCTTCCAATTTGTGGATGAAGGATGTTCTTGTAGATCTTTGAGGTGTTGCTGCTGTTTTTCCTCTAGATAGCAATGTAGCTTTTGAATATCTTGTGTGAGAGGTAACAGTTGCGGTGCATTCCATTTCGCCTGGTTAAGCTGGGTTAATGCCTGGCTTGCAATATCAAACCTCCAGCTCTCTTGATACAACTGTGCGAACTCCTCGGCATCTTTAATGGTTTCTTTGTCTTTCTTTTTCAGTCCTTCGGACTTAATAAACATAGCCAATGAATGCAGGCTGTGTCCTACCTTGCGCGCAAGAGAGGGACATTGGTATTCGCCAGTTTCCTCACTGAATCCAGATAGGTTCTTTGCAGCTTTGACAACCTGAGTGTACTGTTCAGGTTTTATGAGTTCTTGAATGGTCTTCACACGTGTGATTTTTTTAGCTTCCAATAAAAGCCTGCCAAGTTCTCTCAGTTTTTGGCGTATGTATTGGTGTTGACTGACTATTTTCTCATTCTTTTTGAACAACCTGAATCCATAATCGAGGATGCAGTGGTCTTCTTTAATTGCAACAGCAATCTGGTCCTGATTCATTACACTTAAGAACTTCCAAAATGCATCTGTATATTCCGATGGAGTAGGTTCAGCGAATGCACACAATGCCTGAACTCTAGTTTTACCTGGTTTAGTACTTTCAGGTTTGAATCTGCAGACCTTGAAATGCCGCCACATTGCTCTTCTTGAGAACAACCCATAGCAGTGAATGCAATGTGCAAATTTATGTCCCTCTGATTTCTTTTCCGGTTGTTTCCATGGGATAAGTTTTCCTTTTTGCGTTTCCAAAACAACACTGTTGTGCTCAAAGTTTCCCTTATTTCGTATATAGTCCAATTGTAGTTTTCTTTCCTTTGAGCTTGTAGGAAAACTGAATGCTTTCGCAACATCTGATTCATCTTGGTGTTTACGCCACAAGTGTCTTGACATTTTCTGGACAAACTTCCTACAATAAAAGCAGAAATGTTTCTTGTTATAGCTTCTGGACCCATCATCTTTCTTTAAAGTTGGACTGACAATGACAGATTGCTCATCTTCCAGAGGCATTGAAACATTGTTTTTCAAATATGTTGCTACCATTTCCTTTTCATTCCCATCAACCCTGCTATTTGGGAATGTGGCTAATTGGCTCTGACTAGAAGATTCACTTCCACTCTCCCTGGTCTTAGACTTGCTCTGACTGGAGGACTTGCTCCTTCTCTGGCTGGAGGATTCACTTCCACTCTCTCTGGTTTTAGACTTGCTCTGACTGGAGGACTTGCTCCTTCTCTGGCCGGAGGATTCACTTCCACTCTCCCTGGTTTTAGACTTGCTCTGACTGGAGGACTTGCTCCTTCTCTGGCTGGAGGATTCACTTCCACTCTCCCTGGTTTTAGACTTGCTCTGACTGGAGGACTTGCTCCTTCTCTGGCTGGAGGATTCACTTCCACTCTCCCTGGTTTTAGACTTGCTCTGACTGGAGGACTTGCTCCTTCTCTGGCTGGAGGATTCACTTCCACTCTCCCTGGGCTTAGACTTGCTCTGACTGGATGATGTACCTTTGTTCACTGTTTTTTCATTTTCCAGGGTTAATTCCATACTGCTATCACTTTCTGTGCTTTCCTCTATGCAATGTGGAACATACTCCTCATCGCTACCTAAGTTTGAGTCATCCGATTCCATGAGATTCATCTGAATCGTTAAAAAACAAACACAAACATATGTCAATAACAATTTTTTTAACATTAAATATAACAAAACTGAGTTAACTGAACTGGCTCGACATACTAAATGAAGAAAAATCTGTATTGAGTATTTTCAGTACAAGTACATTTACAAATTGGAAGAGTCACAATCAGGCTCACTGGCAAGAGCAGCAGACATTTTCACAATCATTGAAACACAAAAGAACCCCCCCCCCCAAAAAAAAAACTTACAGGACGGCAAGACCACCTTCTCAGCCTCTGTGAATAACTTTTATGCTTAGAAATGGAAGTCTCCTCTGCGCTGTCACTACTTGAATCATAGAGACCTTGGGTAAAATCTTGTACTCTATCCATCTGTAAAAATGGAGACATGGAGATGTGATTTTGATTTATGATGATCGCTGTATTTTTAATTGATAAGAAGAGAATTCAGCAGTTGTTAGGTGAACAAGACAAATCTGAACATTTTTGACCAATATTACCCATCCATCTACCTGCTGGGCCCAGTGTCTCTTTGGCACTGTACTGCCTAAGAGACTTCCAGGTGCAGTAAATGTTGATACAATTAATTGAGAATTGAAAAACTAATTTTGAATGGATACGAGTGAAACTGAAACGTGAAAATGAATTAGGGAGCTAATAAAATTACATACAGTTTTGATTTTCTCATCATACACATTCAAACCAGTATATTCAATTTCAAATTATTCCATTCAGATTCTTAAAACAATTATTAAACCCGATTGATTCAGGTTCAAACTGAATGATTCACATTCAAGTATAAAGAAATTCACTTGCTAGTAGGGCGGCACGATTATGACCAAAATAATAATCACGATTATTTTGATCAATATTGTAATCACGATTATTAATCACAATCGTTCATCATAAAATATGCATTTTTTGCACTAGTTTTAAACAATCTATGTAGCAACAATTTTTTGTGAAAAATGAAACATCAAATTAAAATAGATGATAAATAAGTCAAAAAAAATATTGACACAATATTTGAAAGCTTAAATAACTTAACTGAACATTTTACTGCAGAGTGCAACCTCAAAGTGCAACCTAATAGAAATAATTACATCTTATACAGAAAAAAACACCTAGATCTAGGACATTCGGCCTACACGTATACAGTACCAAGTTTGGGCACACTTTCTATTAAATCAGATGGGATGTGTCCAAACTGTATGCATCAGTATGTGTTGCATCCTCAATTTTGTTGCACATTCATACCATTTTCATCAATGAATACAAGCAGCCAGATAATGATGAACGCTGTGTATTTCTAATTATATCATAAATATAATTAATATTCTAATAATAATGTGCATATAAAACAATTGTTATTTTTGACTGCATTACTTTATTGTTCCATTAGAAGAAAATAATTAAAAAGCAGCTCAATAGTGGTGCGATTTCTTGCAGTGATGAAATGTGTTTTTTCCGTTCTGTCCCTTCAGACGTTCCGTAGTCAGTTTAGTCAGAATACGAAAAAAGTTCAAACGTTTGTTATGTTTGTTTGTTGTAACGTTTGTTGTCTTTTCTGGCCAAAAAACGTTTTTCTACAAGTATTCTAATCAATTTGTAACAGAACACAGATAATACTGTCCAGATAAATAGTCGTTGATGGAGAAAGCTGTTTAAAACACTTTAGTTCTTCACGCATGCTAACTGTTAGCATACCTATGATATTTTCTATTGACGTTAGCCTTGAGCTAACATATAGCTTTCGATCAAACTTTTTTTATCAAGCCTTTTTTTATTCTTTCTAAGCATTGCATTATAAACATTGTAGGCAAAGGCACCGCTGGTTCTGAATTGGTCTATTTTACACTGTAGAGAAACCAATTGTCATCCAGTCTTTGATAAAGAGAGAGAGAAAAACAAAAATTATTGCGGGCAAAAAAAAACTTATTGCACTCACTGCTTACCAGAATGCTTTTTGTGCGTCTCAGTGGTGGAACAACCTCATCATCTAATTGCTTGTTGGAATGGTTGCTTGTAGAGGCTTCATCAAAAGTTTCTTCCACAATAGACTCATCTGTATCGTGCAAATGATCTGACACATCTGGCCCAGTATCATTCTGCCTTAGAACAACATCGAGGTTTGGAGTGGGAGGTTCGTTTTCCATACCATCCTCATCGCTTTCATCACTATCTGGATAATCAACCAGCGAAAATGCTTGAACAGTCAATACCTAAAATAAACAAAATTTGATTAAATATGGATTTAAAAAAGGTGGGCATAAGAAAAATGACATGATCTGACTAAAAAGCTGCATCCAGATTGCCATTGCAGATGTTTGCAGGGATCAAATCAAATCTATCCTTAAAAGCATGTAACAGCTCAGACAGTGTACAATTATGAATGTTAAAATCACCGTTGAGATCATGTCAGTTTGTGCAATAAAAACAATTATAGTAACGACTGGACGGAAGGGCCCCACATGGATCAGAGCGACACGCGAGTGTGTAAAGGAGAGACTACAGAAAGAATGTTTTTGGAAGATCGAAGGACCCCATAAGAACATGACCAGAAACATGCCGGTGTGTGTGACATTACCTGGCCTTTATCACCCAATAAGTTCTCCTGACTACTTTAAAGCCACATTAGCAGCGACCCACTTCAGTAACAGAACATCAGCACATACATGTCAGCGTAGATGAATGCGTTAGAATGTACTTCTACCTGTGTGCAGGTCTCATCTGGGTTTGGTCCATCATCAAGCATCTGAGGAGCAGGGCTGGTCTCTTTCTCTACTGCAGCCGCAGGAGTCTGAAGGCCTTTCACCTGAAATATAGATGACAGAAAGAAAAGACTCAGAACTGCATGAAGAGACATTAACAGGTCACCCAATATACAAACAGGTTCTGAAATGGCACAGAACCTCAACTAAGAGTGCAGCATGGTCATTAGCAGCTCTTACGACCATTGCAGAGGTTTGCAGGGATCAAATCAAATCTATCCTTAAAAACATGTAACAGCTCAGACAGTGTACAATTATGAATGTTAAAATCACCGTTGAGATCATGTCAGTTTGTGCAATAAAAACAATTATAGTAACGACTGGACGGAAGGGCCCCACATGGATCAGAGCGACACGCGAGTGTGTAAAGGAGAGACTACAGAAAGAATGTTTTTGGAAGATCGAAGGACCCCATAAGAACATGACCAGAAACATGCCGGTGTGTGTGACATTACCTGGTCTTTATCACCCAATAAGTTCTCCTGACTACTTTAAAGCCACATTAGCAGCGACCCACTTCATGAACAGAACATCAGCACATACATGTCAGCGTAGATGAATGCGTTAGAATGTACTTCTACCTGTGTGCAGGTCTCATCTGGGTTTGGTCCATCATCAAGCATCTGAGGAGCAGGGCTGGTCTCTTTCTCTACTGCAGCCGCAGGAGTCTGAAGGCCTTTCACCTGAAATATAGATGACAGAAAGAAAAGACTCAGAACTGCATGAAGAGACATTAACAGGTCACCCAATATTCAAACAGATTCTGAAGTGGCACAGAACCTCAACTAAGAGTGCAGCATGGTCATTAGCAGCTCTTACGACCATTGCAGATGTTTGCAGGGATCAAATCAAATCTATCCTTAAAAGCATGTAACAGCTCAGACAGTGTACAATTATGAATGTTAAAATCACCGTTGAGATCATGTCAGTTTGTGCAATAAAAACAATTATAGTAACGACTGGACGGAAGGGCCCCACATGGATAGGAGCGACACGCGAGTGTGTAAAGGAGAGACTACAGAAAGAATGTTTTTGGAAGATCGAAGGACCCCATAAGAACATGACCAGAAACGTGCCGGTGTGTGTGACATTACCTGGCCTTTATCACCCAATAAGTTCTCCTGACTACTTTAAAGCCACATTAGCAGCGACCCACTTCAGTAACAGAACATCAGCACATACATGTCAGCGTAGATGAATGCGTTAGAATGTACTTCTACCTGTGTGCAGGTCTCATCTGGGTTTGGTCCATCATCAAGCATCTGAGGAGCAGGGCTGGTCTCTTTCTCTACTGCAGCCGCAGGAGTCTGAAGGCCTTTCACCTGAAATATAGATGACAGAAAGAAAAGACTCAGAACTGCATGAAGAGACATTAACAGGTCACCCAATATTCAAACAGGTTCTGAAATGGCACAGAACCTCAACTAAGAGTGCAGCATGGTCATTAGCAGCTCTTACGACCATTGCAGAGGTTTGCAGGGATCAAATCAAATCTATCCTTAAAAACATGTAACAGCTCAGACAGTGTACAATTATGAATGTTAAAATCACCGTTGAGATCATGTCAGTTTGTGCAATAAAAACAATTATAGTAACGACTGGACGGAAGGGCCCCACATGGATCAGAGCGACACGCGAGTGTGTAAAGGAGAGACTACAGAAAGAATGTTTTTGGAAGATCGAAGGACCCCATAAGAACATGACCAGAAACATGCCGGTGTGTGTGACATTACCTGGCCTTTATCACCCAATAAGTTCTCTTCTGCTGATGGACGAGCTTGGTTTTCTTTAACCTGGATTGCAGATAAAGAATTCATTTTAAATCACATCCCAGATCAAAGACTAAATGCATTTCCATCGTCTAACCAACTCACCTTACTGCGCCAAGGCCATTTTGCATCACCATAGTTGTAATCAATTTCATCTCCTATGTCTATTTTCTTTATAGAAAAAAGGCACAAATGTGGCTTATTGTCAACTAGGATTTTTTTCATGACACAATTCGGATTTTTGTGGTTGTCATTGACTAATCTTCCGAGAGATCCATCTTCTTCAGATGCATCCAGGCTGAAAAGTATAAGAAAAAATTCAAAAAACATTTTCCTCGACATTTTTATTGAAAGAGGTATTTTCAAAAGAATATTTGTGCTTCAATTCATTCATCAAATATTAAACCCTTTTCAGGGTTAACTAGGAATTCCTCTAATGTATACAAAATATCCATCTCTCCATGCTTACCATAAGTGATGGTTCCTCCACTCAAAGTCAAAGAGAAAAGTGCTTTCAGTCTCTGTGTATTGTCTTGACTTGCATTCTTTCTGTGTGAGGAGTTTACCCCTGTACTCCAAGACGAAGTCCCCTGCTTCAATGGGGTGTGTGGCAAACACTCCTCTTCCTACAATAATATATAACAATTAAACATTTCACTCTTGGAACTCAAAAGAAAATGGTTGAGTATTTTTCTTAAAGTAAGGTTGAGGTTCTTACGTCTACTCATTGTATTATCTACAGACAATGGTTAGCACTCTCCCAGTTGTGATACACAGTGTACAGGTAAACTGCTTTTTTTAAAATCAGACTTTATGTGGCCAAAAACTGTTTTTGAGACTGACCCATCCACATCAATGTACCACTTAGGTCCTGCTCTGTTCTGTTCCCTTCAGACCACAAGTCTTAATACACAAATATGATTTTTTTGTCATATCTGGTCTTTCTGTGTAACTGTTCACACCACCGTTTTCATTTTCTGTACATAACAGCCCTGAGGTGACTGACATGCACAGAAGATCAATAATAAAACATGTCACACCATGCATGGATCAAAAGATGACCTGCATGCGCAGAAGAAGAATAACATTGACCAGTTACAATAGGATCCCTCAAGTTGCCTTTGAACCGAACACTTCACTGTCCCTCCATCTGTGCCACTATTTCACCTGTTTGACTTCATTGTCGCATGAAATCCTATTTCGGGTCACTGCACTGTACAGACCGCAGTCAAATTCCAAAAAGACCTAACCCATGTCAGATTTAAAACCACATACGAAAGCGGCCTAAATTTGTGACATGGTGGAGGGATGGTGTGTGTGTGTGTGTGGGAGGGTGGGGTGTGTGGAGGTGGATGTGTGGTGTGTGGGAGGGGGGGTGGTGTGGGTGTGGGAGGATGAATGGTGGAGGGATGATGTATGTGGGGGAGGATGGGGTATGTGTGGGAGAATGTATGGTGCAGGGATGGGGAGTGTGTGGGAGGATGGATGGTGGAAGGATGGTGTGTGTGTGGAAGGATGGATGGTGGAAGGATGGTGTGTGTGTGTGTGGGAGGACAGAGTATGTGAGGGTTGGATGGTGTATGTGTGGGAGGATGAATGGAGGAGTGGAAGGAGAGTGTGTGTGTTTGTGTGTGTTGGTCTGGGGGGGGGGGGCAGGACTGGTTCTCGGGGTGTGCGGCTGGGCGCTGGGGTGTGGGGCTGGCCTCTGGCGGTGGCCGTCTGGGCGGGCCGGGTCCCCCCGGGTGGCGTGCTGGCCCTTGGCCTGTGGGGGTGGGGGGTGTCCCTGCGCTCCTGGGCCCGGGCCCTCTGCCCCGTCTGTCCCGGGCGGCCGGTGCCCGGGGGGGGTCGGGGACTGCTGGCCTCGGCCTGCCGGGGCCGGTGCCCTGTGTCCGCGGGGCGGCTCCTGCTGGGGTCTCCTGCTGCTGCCTTCCTGGGCGGGCGAGTGGTCGTCTCTGTGGACCGGTCGGGATCTGTAGCCTACGGGGGGGCTGGTGGCCTGGGTCTCGGGACCGCTGGCCTGACTCTGGCCTCTGTTCAAGTGAGGTGGCATCTGCATGATCACTCTGCATGGTCACTCCTTCCTGAACGTCTCCACACAGTCTTTGCGTCGCCGTGTGGCCGAGTTCTCCAGCATATCCACACAGGTTTCTCTGCGCGTGTTCTTGAATACAGCAGTATCACTTATATCTATTATCATATTTTTTTTCTTTTTTTTATTATTTCTGTTCTTATTATTATTATTATTACGCTTACTCTTATTATTATTACTACTACTATTATTATTATTACTATTATTGTGATTATTATTATTGTTACTATTATCAACTAGTTGTGTAATGACCTACTGGCCAGGATGATCTTAGCTATATATGTTGCAAGTAGTATGGATTACATGGTTTTCTGTATAATGTTTTAAGTCCCCACCCGCACTCCCCACACCCTTTCTGTCCCTCTCTCTCCCCTCCCTCTTCTCTCTACTTTCTTTTCTATCTCTCTCTCTCTCTGTCCCCTCCGGTCGAGTCCAGCATTAAGAGTCTGATTTAATAAAGTTTTTCATGTCATCAAGAGGGACTTTATACATGTAGTATAAATCCCTGCTTGATAGAGTAAAATTGCCCAGCACCAGACAGCAGCCAGACAATCATTCTGTTTGCAACGATGCTGGACAAGACAGGTTAAAAAAAAAAAAAAAAAAAAAAAAAAAAAAAAACAATAGGATCCCTCAAGTTGCCTTTGAACCGAACACTTCACTGTCCCTCCATCTGTGCCACTATTTCACCTGTTTGACTTCATTGTCGCATGAAATCCTATTTCGGGTCACTGCACTGTACAGACCGCAGTCAAATTCCAAAAAGACCTAACCCATGTCAGATTTAAAACCACATACGAAAGCGGCCTAAATTTGTGACATGTGACTTGGCCTGTTCAGACAGTCATGAAAGAATCTCACTCAAGTCAGTTAAATGCAAAAATATCTGATTTGGGTCACTTTAGAATCTTCATACTAGAATGCGGCGCTAGGTGGCTGCAAACTGTAGTAGCTCTGTGTCAACTCTCGTAATTTTTGTAATATAGGCGGTTTTTTTAAACATTAGCTGTCAATTGGGTTTGTCCAAGAAGACTTTTCACGCTGGCAGATGCTGTGCTACACAGGGTTTTTCTGCATATCTTCTTTTTTTTTTTTTGCTCTCTCAAGACTTGTATGGTGAGCCTCCATGGCAATGAGACTTATTTACCACCGGAATCAACTGATAATGCTCTCCAAATGCAAGATTATCAGTGAAATAACACTTCAAGTCCCAAAGGAGTTGAAAAGAAAGAGAAGAGGATGCAGGGCAGGAGTGAGGCAGAGAGAAAAACGGTGGAGATTTAAACTGTTTCTTCCAACTGTTGTGATGGGTAACGTGAGATCGCTAGCTAACAAAATTGATGAGCTCCAGGTGCTAACTAGGTCTCAGAATGAATACAGAGAGTGCAGTTTTATGTGTTTCACCGAGACATGGCTGCATGAACACATCCCAGACTGTAATCTGTCTGTACACGGCTTCAAGACGGTCCGTGCAGACCGCAATAAACAACTCGCGGAAAACTAAAGGGAGGTTGTAGTGCTGGTTAACCATATTGTTGTCATCCTGGACATGTCACTGTTAAAGAGAAGATCTGTACAAGAGACATCGAACTGCTAGCTGTGAGTTTTCATCCATATTATTTACCCAGAGAGTTCACATGCGTTATTCTGGTAGCGGTATATATATTACCTGGTACCGCTCCAGACGCAGCCTGTGATGTCATTAACTCTGTAGTGGCCAGGCTTCAAACACAACATCCAAACGCATTTGTGGCGATCTCTGGAGATTTTAACAACATCTCCCTCTCTGCAACTCTACCAACTTTCCAACAGTTCGTCAGCTGCTCCACCAGAGAAAACAAAACGTTGGACTTATTTTATGCAAATATTAAAAATGCATACAGCTCCTTTGCCCTGCCACCTTTATGAAGATCTGACCATAATCTGGTTCTTCTCACATCCTCCCACAAGCCCATCGTTCAGCAACAACCTGTCATTAGAAAGACTTTTAAAACCTGGTCTAATGAAGCTGAAGATGCTCTGAGAGGATGCTTCGAGGCTACAGACTGGAACGTCCTCTGTGAACCTCATGGAGATGACATCAACACCTTGACTGAGTGTGTGACAGATTATATAAACTTCTGTGTGGACAGCACCGTTCCAACAAGAACAGTGAGGTGCTTCCCCAATAACAAACCCTGGATCACCAGTGACCTGAAAAAGCTGCTGAACATCAAAAAGAAAGCCTTCAGGGATGGGGACAGGAGTTATTGAAGTCAATACAAAAAACAATATAAAACACAAACTAAGAAGTGCAAGGAGGTGTACAGGTTAAAGCTAGAAAGACAGCTTCAGCAAAACAACGGGAGGGATGTGTGGTCAGGATTCAGGATCAGGTTCAGCTCAGCTCCTGCCTCAAACCCAACTAGTCACACACCCTCCATGAGCCCACAGCTTTCCTGTCACACCTCCACTCTGTCACCCTGCAGCTCAGTCAAGGACCTGAACACAGCCTCATCTCCCTCCACATCAGGACTTCCTGTAACCCCCTCTGCCTCCACTCTGTCTGTCTCCTGTAATCAAGTCTTGAAACAACGGGTGAAACTGAACCAGAACAAGGCTGCAGGTCCAGATGGTGTCAGTCCCAGAGTTCTCAAGACCTGCTCAAGACAAATATGTCTGATTCTCCAGCACCTGTTCAACACCAGCCTGAGTCAGAAAAGAATTCCGGTGACGTGGAAAACATCCAACCTTGTTCCAGTGCCTAAAAAACCACAACCAGCTGAACCAAATGACTACAGACCAGTTGCCCTGACATCTTACATCATGAAAGTCCTGGAGAGACTCTTATTGGCTCACCTCAACAAGCAAGTGAACACCTTTCAAGACCCATTACAGTTTGCATATCGTAATGGGCTTGGGGTTGAAGATGCCATCATCTACCTGCTTCATCCAGATTCTTAAGTACAATAACATTGTGAATTACAAATTTGTAATAATTGGGGTTTGACACTCAGATTGTGAGGAAAAAATTGCATGCAGAAGCAGAAATAGAGAAGGGCTACTTCATGATCCCTGCATCATTTTAAAAATCAAAATGCTTTTAAAATAAAAACCTTAGGTTTTTTTAAAAAAAAGATTTATCGCTCTTAACTTTATCCTTTTTTTTCCATGTGACTTGTTTGGGATCAATACAGATAAAAATGTCTTGAATTCTTAATTGCAGCTATTCTACCACAACAATAGCCTCTACTTCACTGGACACTTTAGAAGAATATTCTGACAAAGCACTCGGACTATCTCGCCTGGGCTGTAAAGTATCACATTCACTTCCCTCACCATGCCTCTGACAAAAGCAAAAAATAAATAAATAAAAAAATAAAACATACAAAAACTGTACCCTGCCATTATATCCACAATACTGTTTTGCTTTTGAAATGCGCAAGTTGTGTAAAGGAATCTTCTGCCACTTACCTTTGTAACTGTCAATGAATCTCGACATAAAACCATCCTTGTCAGTGCAAGACAGAATGTATGTCTTTGCATCGTCTACAGGCTTTTTCCTTCTTCTTCTTGTGGACATAGTGGCTCTGTGAATATAATTATAATCATTACTTAGTCAAGGCCAATCTCCCAAAAAAGTTTTTTTTAAAAATAGTACGTCACAAAAAATCAATGTAAAATGAATAAATAAACAAAACAAACAGCCTCTGCTACAGTTCTGTACAGTTGTGCCGAGACATTAACTTGTTAGATGACAGATAACCACACTGTGTGGCTGGTGTTTGTGATGAAGAGTAGAAGAGTTTTTAATGACTGTTAGCTTTGTTTTTTCCTAAAGATGTTGCAGGTGGTGCTTTGTTCTTACGGGTGAAGCAGTTATGTCCCCTTTTCTCTCTTTTTATTCTCCCTATCTTTTTCTCGCTCCCCTATTTTCTAAAGAAACTACGTCTAATCAGATCGTTCATTTCTGATTAAATAAATTGTAGCCTGTTGGTGTTTACATTTCTTTTGACAGTCCTACATTTAGAGTGAAGGTGTTGCCTACATGGGCTTATACTGAGTTATAATCAAATGGATCTCCTCAATATAATTTCATAGAGGACATCCCTCAATAAATAAACTGTTTTATGCACGTAACAAGGCTGAATAAAGTATAACCAAACTGTACAGCAGTGCTATTAGCAATTTCCGGCCCAGATATGCATTGTATGAACAACTGACGATTCGTGTGCGTACTTTCTTTTGAACGGTACAAGTGGCATCATTACCTGCCGCACCTTGGTGCAACAGGTGCGGCTGTGATGGGTGGTGCTCCCCCTCGGGTTCCGCAGCTTCACTGAGCGGAGCAACGCTCATGCAGCGGGCGTTGGTGTTCACAGTCCGTCCGGAGCCAGTCTGGAGCGGGACCCACGCATTAAGTGAAATCTAGATACTACACTAATGCTGCGTTTCACAAGCAGATTAACACGCTTTAACGCCTTATTTTAACTTAAAAGTGCATCCACAGCGACGTCCTCTTTGATTTAGACCAGCTGACTCCCAGTAAACATTTAGTAAATATTCAGTAAAACTTAAATGGCCTACACGCACATCGATAAACTTTAAGTGAGCTGCCGATAGTTTAAGCTAGTCCAAACGTGTACGTTAGCTTCAGGGCTGCTAGCGCTAGCTTCTGGCTAAACTCCACCTGCGACTCATGCCCTGTCTTGGTCACAAAACACCATCGACTCCGCTTCTAACGACACGACCTAACTGCACCGCTCTCCCTCATGTCCGTGGTGACATGTTATTTGGCTGTGCCTACAGTAATATTAAGTCGCTAGTGTTCGCTTCGTGGCAGCCAACATATATTGTAATAAATTGGGTTACAAACATCACGATATAACACCAAAATATAAACTCATTAAAAGCCGTAAATGCATTGATTCAACCTGTTGAATGCAGAGGTTGGTAAATGTAAAAGAAATACTCACTCCATCTCATTCTGTTCTTCTTCGTTTTTTTCCCGTATTCTTCTTTGTAAACTTCCTGTAATGTTCGTACAGTTGATCAATTTGATTGGCCAAAGATTTCAGATTCCCGCGGTGTGTATCAGAAATTGCGGGAAGTGTATATCCTGACTTCCGGTGTGAATTGGCTGGATGATACACACCTTCACACATGTACTCACATTTTGCTACCGTAGGGGTCAATTTTAGGAGATGAAAAAAAAAGCGATGGTAGCATCAGGGGAAGCTGCTGAGCTCATTTTAATTGAAATCGGAGTGAGGCCCATCATTTTGGGCCCCACTCCGATTTTGGATCTCCTTAGGTGAGTGTGCTCCCACCGATGGGGCCCCTCACTGGTGGAAATGTAAGGCCACACACACACACACACACACACACACACACACACACACACACACACACACACACAAAACCAGGGTTATAATGTTAATGTGCATCCAGTCAGTTAGCTGGTCAGTAGCATCTTGGCTTTAATATGAACACATGCACATAACAGCAGCTTCTCTCATTCCAGTTCAAACAGAGGACAGTGGTACTGACCACTGCTAACGTTTCTTAGCTAGAAAAACGTTGGCTAACTCCTACCTACCAACATAAAGAGTAACCTAAGCTTAAATGCAGCAAACATGAGGACTGTTGATGATAAGAATGTGTTGGTATTGAGTGATAGAAGTGAAGAATTGTGCCACATCTCCTGGTTTAAGCCAGGTTCTTCAACCACTACAGCAGACACTCAGGAAGGCAGCATTGCTCTGTGCAGAGAGCTCAGAGCCCGAGGTGGAGAAGGCGGGCGGGATCACACCATTTTAGAGAAAACAAGGATAATATTTTTCATGTTAAAATATTATGTTTCAACCAAGCACAGTATGGTTTTTACACATTTCTAGTGTGATGGTTTCATTTAATATGTACATGTGCAGGATGTAGACATCTCAGTTTCTGATGTTTTAGCACCCTCTTGCGGTGTCTGTAGGATTCAGGAAGTTCAAGCATATGGGTAATACACAGTTTCCGGTCTTCTTGATGTTTGGCTCTTATAAGCCTGTAAGTTTTAAGTGTTTTGTTTCCTTAATAAGTGCATGTATGGATACTTTATGAGTATAAAAACCTTCCATAAGTGATAATGTTTTCACGGACTTGCGTGCTCATGTGGAATCGATTTCTACATGAATTAGCGTTAGAATGCTGGCGGGCGTTAGCACGCTAACAGGCCAAGCAAATTGTTTCCCATTGAATTTAATGCAAAGTTAGCATTAGCGGTTAGCATTAGCGGTTAGCATTATGCTAACGTTCACACGTGGGATACAATTGTGTAGTTTCTTTTCATGTGTTATGTTGTTTTGCATAGAACGGTTGACTATACAGTAACTGTTGTTAGATAATGCGTGTAATGAAACAATGTATTTTTCTGTTCATTTCAGTTTTACAAAAAGAGAATCTCATGGAATAAAAGCCTTGAAGTTACTCCATGGACTGTTAACTGTCTGTCTAACAAGATAAGCAGCCGGCCAGCTCCACATTTTGTGAGGACAGAACATCTAGTTTGTTAAAAAGAACTAGAAATGTTAGGGGTGCAGGGATTCAGTTTAGGGGTTGTTATGTAGATAGATGATGTTATGACCTGGGGCGATCTAGGGGATCTGGGTCCCTAACAAAACAAAGTCAGACACGTTGCTAAAATAATAGTACTAATGTTTATTACAATTCCCAGGTTCAAGGGTAAAGAAACAACAAACCAAACAACAAAACAGAATGAACTAAAGGTGTCCGTCTAGTACGGTTTAAACAGTATTACCAAAATAAACTAAAAATGTCCGTCTCGCGATATAAAATTACTAATAATTACAAAAAGGAAACTTAACCAAAATCTCTGCAACAAGGAATAACGTAAAGCGACTCACAAAAGGTGAGCGTCTATCTAAATCCAAACACAAAGGAAACGTAACACAAACAGAAGGTGAGAGCTTCTCCGCTCGTTATCACCGGTGAACTCTCTGTTCACAGTTCCACAGTTCTAGCTCCAAGAGCAACCAGTTCCAATTCTAAGCACACACGAAGACCACCACAAATCCCAGCCTAGCACACTGTGATCCCGAAAGAACACAGCTGTCTCCATTGCTGTAATCGCCTCCCTTTTGAAGTCCCGGCTGGAGTGACGGATTGGCTGGCAGAGAGGGGAGGCGGGATCCTTGCAGCTGATCAGGTGTAGAGGGAGCCTAATCAGGATGCAACCAGAGGGCGTGAGCGGGCGGAGCTGCCGTCTCCGGTTGAGGGCGCTGCTGCTACCCATACGACATCGGCCAGCAGGCCAGAGGACGTAACAGATGAGCAAACCAGTTGGTTTAGGTGCTTTACAGTAAACAAGATGGTGTATGGGTCAGAATACAGGGAGGAGGCGGATGGAGTATCTTTATGTTGAACTGTGGGTCCAGCTCCGTTTATTTACAGTAGTTCAGCTCAGCAGTGTCATACCAGTCCTGCAACAACAAGCAGACATCAGTCAGTAACTGGACTTAATATTACAGGCTGTGTTACACAAGCATGATACACACAATACCCTCAAGCAGACCTGCACTAAACAGTAACATATAAACCAGCAGGTCTGAGGATAAACATCCCCCTGCCTGAAGAACCCCAAGCAGCTAACTGGTCCCCACATAATGTCAGCATTACTATTAAGGAGCGTCTTGCTGGCTGGACTAATCCAGGTGGAGCGTTGGCGCCAACTGGTGGCCAGCGCAGGTATACGTCCACGGCAGCATGTGCTGCTCACGCTCTCCCGTCATGAACATGGCACCGTGTCTCCTTTCCTCCTAACGAAACCCTCACCTGCACCGTGGAAGAACACGGATATCTAGGCAGACTTATGGAAGTGTCTGCTGACTAACACCCATACATCCACCTAACAGAGACTCCGCCCTGTTACGGGTAAATGTCTGAGCTGAACTTCGCTCGTATCAGATAGAACTGAGCCAACAGGAAATCCTCACTTTCCTCATCGACTTAACACTCAGGATAATGAACCAGCTGACATAAACCTCTGTAGGACGTCTCACGTAGGCAGAGGAGAACTTCTACAGCAGAACTCGTCTACTTCACTCGTGGCTAAAACCGGAACGAACCCCAACTCTACTACGTCACTTCCCTCCGACCGTCACAGAGGCTCAGTCCTACACACCCACAACCCAGTCTTTACTACAGGGGCTTCAGCCCCCACAATGGGCTAGAAACGCCTCTGGTGTACACGCCATAGACTTTGCTTTAATGAAAGGAGCTTTAAAACTTAAATGCTTAAATTCCTTTACTAGACACAGAGATTCCTTCTGGTTCTGCATTCCCAGGACAGTTTTCCAAAAAATGGGAGGTACTGACTTTGTACTACGATGTGACGATGATGTACACAAACTACCTGCAAATGATCAGATTTCCACCAACAAGTTCTCCTCTACTGGAAGTTACTGTTCTGCCATCATGTTACACCACACAATACACCCCTTTGGAACAACCGATGCATCCTATGGAATAGAAAATCAATGTTCTTAAGAACTCGGATGGAAAGGGAATCTGGTCTATCACCCACCTAATGGACGATACAGGTGAACTATTAAATGATCCAGATTCCTGTAATTAACTGAAATTTCACTGCACAATTCAAGAGTATAATAAAGTTAAAAGCAGTTCCCATTACTGTGAGAAGAATGATCCAACAAACCAGGGAGCGTTCTGATATTCCAGTAGAACTGAAGCCGCTCTGGATCAGCGGCGACGCTTGAACAGTTTGACTTCAATAACAGATTCATTGGAAACGGCTTAACAGCCACTATTACCCTTTCCACTTAAAAAGAAAGGACATTCTTAAGGACGATGATACAGAAACATCAGGAAAAGAAGGAAAAGATATTTGTCTCATCCACTTCTACCTACAACTAAAGAAGTGTCTTTAAAATCCTAAATGGAATATTCCCATCACACAACTTCCTACATGAGAAATTTAACTTGGAGAACAACTCATGTGGATTCTGTGAGACAGAAATGGAAACAACAGAACTTATTTTTCTACTGCAAACAAGCGTATGAATCTCGGACGTCTTTCAAAGTGGCTTCACTCAGAAAATATCCCAGCGCCCCTCTGAATATGTGCTGAGTCACTGCTGGAACATTAAAGGAGAAGAAGTTGGAATTTCTTGGGAATAACTTGATCTGCTGGCCAAACATTTTATTCATAGATGTAAATCTGCCAGAACTAAACCCACTTTAATGGTTGGAAGAATGAAGTGAAAATCTTCTCAGAATGTCTTTGTAGAAAATGAAAAGAAGACAAAGACTTCTTTCCTGGATGGACTTGTTCATGTTACTAGGCTGAGACCCACCTGCTGTTTGTTCTTAATCCCCTTTCTGTTCTCCTTTATGTTATTCCTCTGAGTACAAGAGCCGCCTTAACACATAGAACACGGATAACATGGATATAGTGGCTTTTCCCACATGTTTGTAGACATGTTGTAAAGCAATAAAGCTTTATTAAAAGCAGCTTGTTTTCTGATTCCAGACAGTAAAGCATGTTGGAAAGAAGGTGAGAACGATGTTCTGTGCAGAACAACTCATGAAATGAACATAGAAGGAAGAACATCGTTACTTAGTTTGAACCAAAGAAAAAAATGATGCACTTTTGTCCATCTTTATATTTTAGGAGGAAAATTCCACATCCATAAAAGTACATTTCACAATCCAACAGCAGCATTTAAGCTGTTTCTGATTGAAGCTGATTTTTACTTTAAGTCTCTAAAACTGATTTCTAATCAGAAATGCAGATCAATAATTAATATTCATTCACAGCTTTTCAGCCAATAAACTGTCACAAATACTATTATTATATATAGAATATTATGAAGTCTGTCACGCCAGTTTTTCTTTCATTTCTATTTCTATTTGTTTACTTTCTATACTTTATTTTATTTTCTACTTTATTTTTCCTCTTCATTCCGTTTCTTTCTTCATGTGCATCTTGTACAAACTGGACTGGATTTACTTTCACTGTCTGTTTATTGTTTGTCAGGTTTGAATAGAGCATAAAAACAATGAAGACACAAAGCCAATAATGTGAGACAGGTCCAGTTTCTCTGAACATCTGATGACGTTCAGCTTTAGTTTCACAGCAGTTCTCTCAGAGTTTCTGTCATACGTGTTGTTTTCTGCAGCCTGTCAGGATGTCTGATCACAGAGAAAGGCTGTGCTTCTCTGGCCTCAGCTCTGACCTCCAACCCCTCCCATCTGAGAGAGCTGGACCTGAGATACAACCATCCAGGAGACTCAGGAGTGAAGCTGCTGATGGCTGCACTGAAGGATCCACACAGACTCAGGTATGGAGAGGCTGCTGCAGCCACACAATGTCTGATAGAGGAGGAAGATGTGCAGACATTTTCTCTGTCCTTCACTCAGTCCTGCTTCATGCTGGATATGAGTGTTATATGAACCATCACACATGTAGGAGCCTTTTTCCTTTGCTCACAGCAGATATGTGAGTAGGAGAGTCTCCAAGGAGAACATCTGCAGGAACAACAGTGATAACTGTCTGTTGCTCAGAGTTTCTTCAGTCTGGAAACATCTCTGCAGGTTAAAGGGACATTCTGTCATAGAAACATCTTTTCTGTCCTCTGACCCTGGATCAGACACAGAGATGCTCCAGGAAATGTTAGCTTAGCTTAGCTTAGCACAGATTTTTATAAAAGCGTGTGAACAGTCACGTTCTTGTAAAGTTCTCTTTATAAATCAGTCCATGTGGAAATGTGCACGTGTTGATCAGACCTGTATTCCTACCTCTGTAAAGATACATTTAAACACATGATGGATGAAAAGCTTCCCATGAATGATGATGCTCAGTGATTCTCCCACTTACTGGAGGCTCCTGAGGCTGAATCACAGCAACAGACCCACAACATGGATTTAGATGAGACACATATAGAGCAGGAAGTATTCTGGTCCCTGAAGACTCGTTCCCTCTAGATTCTTTCATTCATGTCGTCTTCTGTTGGTGCCGCTGCTCCGTGCAACGTCACACATGAGTGTCGTTGCAGTTTTTATCAGTTTCCTTCAATTAGCTGCACACAGCTGATCACAATGATGGAGAAAGTCAGTGGAGCCCCTCCCCCTGATCTGATCTGAAAAGAGGAGTTAGACAGGAAAACACAAGTTCTTTACTTCTTCATGCTCCTGAAGTCTGGCTTAGTGTTTGATGATCTGGACTCATAATGAGGACATGAATGAAAATGACTGAGAGAGTCACTGGATTTCTGTCCAGACTTTGTCACTTTACACTCAATATTCACTCAGCAGTCACATGACTTAAATGTAGGTTGTTTTACCAGAAAATGCAGCGTCATGCTAAAGACTTCAGACCTGCTGGTGGACTGGATTCCTCTGGGACTGGGTCAGGAGTCTTCCTGTATCAGTGCTGCTGATCAGTGGTGTAAATAGATGATAAGGACCTACTGGAGCCACTAGGAGGCGGAGTAGAGCCCTACTGTCCCGTAGGAATGGACTGATAACCACTGATAATGCTGCTTCAGTCATGTGATAACGGCTGGATCGGGTGCTGGAGGAGGTGATGGAGATGACAGTGTGTGTGTGTGTGTGTTGTGATGAAGATGATGATGTTACATCAGGTTTCCTGGTTAACGTGAAAGGACTCAGTATGTTCACAGCTGATGTTGAGGAAAGATGAGACAGACTTTCCTGAATCCTGTCACATCCTGTATTTCAGCAGCTGCAGCTCCATGTCTGACCACCAGAGGCAGTCTAACCTCTCCTCTTCACTCAGGACTTTAGAGCTTTGATGATCCCATGCTGCTGGTTCAGTAATTACTAATTCAATCATCCATCAGATGATCAATCAGCTTCAATAACAGTGTAGATGTTGGAGTCAGTAGAAGCTGGTGATGTGGCTGCACTTCAAACTGGAAATGAATCAGCAGACTGGATCAGATGTGGAAGAAGTGTGGTGAGTTGATGCTGCTGATCCCTCTGATTTGTTCCTGCTTTAGAAAGAAGTATGTTTGTGTCCACACAGCAGCAGGATCTGCAGGAATAATGTGAGGGAACAAATCCTCAGTGTGATGATGAAGCAGCTGTTAGTGGTCAGTAGGAAACAAGCCGTCACAGCTCCAAACACACACATCATGGCCTCAAACAGAGTCTCTGACAGTCATTTAGCTTCATGTGCAGGAAAAGAAGCACTTTAACATTTCCCAGCTGAGTCACAACAAAGAATCTGAGCCAATCTGCTCTGCAGAGGAGATTATTGTCAGAAGCTGATCAATAAGACTTCAGGGTAGAGAGAAGATGCAGCTCTTGGTTAGATCAGGAGTTTCTGCAGAGTTCTTCATCTGTGAAGAGATGAAAAGGAGAAGATGGTTGAAAGAAGAAACTGGGACTTCCACAAAGCAGTTTTCTTGGTGTGGGTGTGGACCAATCAGCTTCCTGATTCTGCTCCTTCTAGTCTGGAGATGCTCCAATCAGGTGGACGTGTCCAGATGTTGGACTGTTCCTTTCTCAGTGTAGAACAAAGTGTGTATGAGAGCCATGTAATGTCCATGTTAGCATGCTCTGACCCCCCTCCTCCTTTCAGGGTGGAGCCTGCTGGAGAACCATGGTTGAGACCAGGAGGTGTGAGGAAGTGTAAGTGTGTTTTTCATTGGATTCATCACATTCAACCATCTTCACACTGTCCCATCACTCATTCATCAGTCAGCATCAAAGTGTCAATAGATCAATAACTGCAGCTGGATTGTGTTTGTTCTCTCCATCAGATTCCTGTCCACTCACCATCCACATGGACACAGTGAGCAGAAACCTCAAACTGTCTGACAACAACAGGAAGGTGACATATGTGGAGGAGCGTCAGTCATATCCTGATCATCCAGACAGATTTGACTACAGGTGTCCTCAGCTGCTGTGTGAAAATGTTCTGACTGGTCGCTGCTACTGGGAGGTCGAGTGGAGAGGAAACGTTTTTATATCAGTGAGTTACAGAGAAATCAGAAGGAGAGGAGAAAGCAGAGACTGTTTGTTTGGATATAATGATCAGTCCTGGAGTCTGTACTGCTCTGATGATGGAGGTTACTCTGTCTGTCAAAATAACAGAGAAACACCCATCTCCTCCTCCTCCTCCTCCTCCTCCTCTGTCTCTAACAGAGTAGCAGTGTATGTGGACTGTCCTGCTGGCTCTCTGTCCTTCTACAGAGTCTCCTCTGACTCACTGATCCACCTCCACACATTCATCACCACATTCACTCATCCTCTCTATGCTGGATTTGGGATCTGGTCCAGTTCTGGTTCCTGGGTGTGTGTGTGTTGAGTGTAAAGAGTGTGATGGTAGCAGAGAAACTCTGACTGGTGAACAGATAGTTCAGTCTGTACATGTCTGTCTCTTTCACTCAGAAACATCTTTTCAGATTCATGGATTTAATCAGTTTGTGTGTGAAACTCTTCTAAATGATTCCTTGGAAACTTCTTCCTCTTCCAGTCCTTTAAAGATGGAAGCTGTGCTTCTTCCAGGATCCACATGTTGTTTCCAGTCAAAGCTTCACACTGAATATCAGGATGTTGTGTTCACTTCATGTCAGCTGCAGTTAGTTCCACTTCATGATGCTGGAAATGAAAATCCTCCCAGTGTTTCACTCTTAGTTTGTTTGCTTCATTCTGTCTTTATTTGGACTTTCTGACATTTTCACATGTTGAATTAAAGATTCATTTTCACATCACAAATTTCATGTTTTGCTTCTTTTTTCACCACAAATGTTTGACTTTCTACTTGAAATGTAGAATTTAAAGAATTTTCATTCAAACTTTCACATATAAATTTTATGTTCATTTTCATTCAGATTATTTTAGACTTTTTGTGTGAAAATATTTTGTTTAATGAAAAATAAATATGATGTAATTTCTCTTTTATTTCATTTCATGTGGTTTTAAAATTTTATCTCAAATTTAATTTTATTTTTTATTTCAATCCAGTAACTCATTTGAATTTTTAGATTTTTTCATGTTTTCAATCATGTTTAATTCTTTGTTTTGTTTAATAAACATTTAACTTTTATTCTGAGGTTGTTTTCATGAGAAGAAACGTCTTGTTGTACCTCCATGTTCTACCGAACGCTTCAGAAGGTCTTTGGTTCCTGCAGCTGTCAGATTTTTTAATGAACCTGCAGCTTTTTGTTTTGTTGTTTGTGTTGAACCATGTTTTTAGTATATTTACATATTTAAGTTTTTATCATGTTTTTCCTCTTTGTGAATGTTTGAGATGTTTAGTGGCAAATAAATTTCCTTTTAAAAAGCTGATCTTAAAATTTTCTTTCTGTTTTGACTCTTGAATCTATTTCTTTTATGCACAAAATGGCGCTGTGCGAGCAGCTGTGCGAGCAGCTGTGCGAGCAGCTGTGTGTTACGCGGCTCTGCCTCCTCTATTCCTTTTTTTAGCGTTTTCTATGGTTGTTAGATGTGGTTTTCTTTTTTTCTTTACAGTAGTCAGTACCAGGTGCAATTCTGCACATGGGAAGCCTACTTTTATTACTTTTTTATTTGGACTTCTGCTTCTTTTGGCACTTTTCCAAACTTCGGCGGGGGACACCTTTGGTTTCAGCCACGGCTCCATTGTTTACACCAGCTGTTAGCTCTGCGCGGCACTGCTCTTCTCTACACGGAGAAGCCGGAGATTCCCGCGGAGATACGGAGAAAAAGAAGAGGCTGCAGAGCAGGAAGAAAGCTCCAGGAGAGGAAACGGAGGTACAGGCCATATTTACCCTCTGTGATTATGGGAAAAGTTTGTTCCCTCTCTAACAAGACCGGTGAGCTCACGGAGCTGACCCGGCTACAGCGGGAGGTCAGGGAATGTAGCCTCATGTGTTTAACGGAGACGTGGCTGAATGGACTTATTCCGGACTCTATGGTTTCCCTGGATGGATTCAAACTTTCGTGCGCGGATAGGGGTGCGGTGGAGAGTGGTAAGAAGAAAGGCAGGGGACTCGCGGTGTATGTCAACGAGAGATGGTGCAACCCGGCGCACATCTGTGTAAAGGAACAACTCTCCACACATCAACTTCTGTGTGGAGAACACTGTGCCAACCCGGAGGGTGCGGTGTTTCTCCAACAACAAACCCTGGGTGACCCCTGAGCTTAAAGTCCTGCTGAACCAGAAGACAAGGGCTTTCATTTCAGGGGACAGAGAGGAGCAGAGGAGAGTTCAGCATGAACTCCAGTACAAGATGTCACAGGGTTGAAGTGAACGTTCTGTTTTGTTATATGTTTAGAGGTTTTCCTTTTATTTTGTGTTTTTATACAGTTTTTATTTGTATTCATTGCATGGTTTCTTACTTGGTTTTGATCTGGTTTTAATCGGATGCAAGTTCACTCACCTTCGGCATACAGACTGATTGGGGAGAAATGACTCCCACCTGTGACAAATTGATGGGCCTATCAGCAGCCAGTGTGAGCCAGCCAGAGGGCAGCACCTGGAAATAAAGAGGATCTGGTGACAGCAGAGGAGAGAAGTAACTGGCAACAGTGGGTAAAGGAAGCTGGAAGCAGTGCGCAGGAGACTGAGAAGTGGATGAGGGCTGGAGTACCGTGGAGAAGCTGCCACACAAAAAAAGGAAAGAGTTGCTACGTAAAAGACACGCAGAGCAGGAGGCTCTGCCTGGTGCGTAAGTATCGACTGCACCTTTAGCAACCCTTGTCAAGGGAAACCTGTTGTGGTAGAGGTTGCAGACACAGAGTACTGGCAGAAATCTCCCTTCTTCCAGAAGTCCATGTGACGGCAGTGACGGCTATAACAACTACCCGGACTGCGCTGCTTCACCTGGACCTCCGACCCTTGTTTATTATTTTCCCAGGACTTTAGCTTCCCTGGTTTTAATTTGTTTCCTGTTACAATTCTGTTGGGTTGGAAGAATAAAAGTTCTTTTCACCCACCATTTGGCGTTGTTTCTCTCCGTTCACCCTGCTCGCTCTCCACCCGTGTCACACAAGATCAGGCGGGCCAAGGACAGCTACAGGAAGAAGCTGGAGGAGCGGCTGGAGCAGATTAACACGTAGGACGTGTGGAGAGGGCTGAAGAAGATCTCTGGATTTGGACAGAGTGGTGCCAGAGGGACAGCTGATGGAGACCAGCGCTGGGCCAATGATTTAAATCTGTTTTTTTTTGTTTTTTTTAACAGATTTGATTCTAACCTCCCCCTCTTCACACATTCCCAGTCCAGTGTCTACCATCCCCTTCCCCCGACCACCTTCACTTTCACCTACCCCCCCATCTCCACTCCACACCAATGGACTCCACCACCAGCCCCCCACTGCCCTCCACCTCCCCCCTCTCCCTTACATCGGCCCAGGTGAGGAGAGAACTGAGGCGGCTGAACAAGAAAGCTGCAGGACCAGATGGCATCAGCCCCAGGCTGCTCAGGACCTGTGCAGACCAGCTCTGTGAGGTGCTCAGGTACATCTTTAACCTGAGCCTCAGCCTGGAGAAGGTCCCTGTCCTGTGGAAGACCTCCTGTGTGGTTCCGGTTCCTAAGATATCACACACGAAGGAGCCGAACCATTACAGACCCGTTGCCTTGACCTCCCATCTGATGAAGTCCATGGAGAGGCCCATCCTCGGTCACCTCCGCTCCGTGGTGTACACCGTGATGGACCCACTGCAGTTTGCCTACAGGCCAGACATCGGGGTGGATGATGCTGTCATCTACCTACTGGACAGGGCGCTGGCTCACCTGGAGACCGCTGGGAGCGTCGTGAGAGTCATGTTTTTTTACTTCTCCAGTGCGTTCAACCCCATCCAGCCGGCGCTGCTGCGGGGGAAGCTGGAAGGAGCTGGTGTGGATGGAAAGCTAGCTGCGTGGACCATCGACTACCTCACCAACCGGCCACAGTATGTGCGTCTGCAGAACTGTGTGTCTGAGGTGGTCTCTGCAGCACGGGGGCCCCTCAGGGAACAGTGCTCTCACCGTTCCTCTTCACCCTCTACACCTCGGACTTCACCTACAACACCAGCAGCTGTCATCTCCAGAAGTTCTCTGATGACTCAGCCATTGTGGGCTGTGTGTCTGAGGGGAACGAGCTGGAGTACCGGTCAGTCATCATGGACTTTGTGGACTGGTGTGAGCGCAACCACCTGTGCTTAAACACCAGTAAGACCATGGAGATGGTGATTGACTTCCGGAGAAGGACACTACCCCACACATCGGTGAACATCCAGGGGAAGGACATTGACCGGGTGGACAGTTTCAAGTACCTGGGTGTTCACCTCAACAGTAAACTGGACTGGTCACACCACACAGACGCCCTGTACAAGAAGGGCCAGAGTCGCCTCCACCTCCTGAGGAGACTGAGGTCCTTTGGAGTATGCAGGCCTCTGCTAAGGACATTTTATAACTCTGTGGTAGCCTCTGCTGTCCTCTACGCCGTTGTCTGCTGGGGAGCGAGCAGCACTGACCGGGACAGGAAGAGACTGAACAAGCTGGTCAGGAGGGCCAGCTCTGTCCTGGGCTGCCCGCTGGACTCTGTGGAGGAGGTGGGTGAGAGGAGGATGTTGGCAAAGCTCACATCCATCATGGACAACACCTCTCACCCGCTGCACCAGACTGTGGGGGGGCTGAGCAGCTCCTTCAGCAGCAGACTGAGACACCCTCAGTGTAGGAAGGAGCTACCGCAGGTCCTTCATTCCCACTGCTGTCAGACTGTACAACTTATCTGTATAGTCATAATACTGTGTAATATTTATTTATATTTTACTGTGCAATGTCCCCCATTATCAATATCATCATATTCTTCTTATCCCACCATCACCATGTAAATATGTATATAGCCTGTGAGGTTGTTTTCTTTTGCTCTTATAGATAGATAGATTAATAAGAATTAGTGCTGGGCGTGTTAACACAACGCTTTTTTTTTTTTTTTTTTTTTTTTACTATTTTCTGGTCGCTGGCTTTGATGACAGAAACATGGCGTCCATGTCTCTCTTCCCTGCTGCAGCGGTGCGTCTGATGTAATCAGAAGAGAGCGGGTTTATTAAAATGAAGAGATGTTTTTCTATCTGGAACTTAAGAAAGAAGAAGAAGAACCAACGTTTCTTTTTGTCAAAATACATGTAGATGGACAGAACATCGTGATTTTTGGACGGGAAACTTTTTATGTATTTTGTTTTTTTTAATAAATACGGTTATAATTTATGCAAGACAGCAAAGGTAAGGCATGCTTTCTCACTTTTACAAACGTGCAGCATAAATCGGGTCTTCTTCTGCCTCTGGTTCGGTGAATCTTGGTCGTAGTGAGATGAAACTTCCAGCTGTGGAATCTGTGAGATGTGAGCTTTCAGTAGAGGAGCCGTTTGTTCGTGTTCATGGGGAAACATCATCTGTGTTTATGTATTTTTCAGACTTTATGTAGCTGGACTTTGAATTATTTGTTGTCTTAATTGTGTTTGTTGGTGATAGAAATGGTTTTGCTGAGCTGGTAGCTGAGATTCTGGACTTTCTGTGGATACCACACATGTTTATATTTACATCTACAGACCTGACGTTACACCCGGAAACAAGATGTTAACCCTTAACTCCCGGTAGCGGAGGCTGAAAATGAAAGTTTAGAGAAATTATAGGCCAGAAACCTGGATAATGAAACACTGAAGGTGCATGGATGGAAGTTATTGTGCATATTGAGAATATTTCTCTCTCCTCACCATCTAGAAGCTGTGAGATTCTCATCCTGCTTTCTGTCTGTTCACCTGATGCTGATATTCATCACATATTGTTCCTTCTGTGTTTAGAAGGAAGCAGCTTCACAGCTTTAAATTCATCCTGCTGACTTTTTACCTTTTAGTTAGTAAATCCTGAACATTTCATCCTTCTTTCTCATAAATATGTGATTTTATAAATATATATGTAGAAATATTTTAACTGTTGGTGTTTAAAGAGAAAACTGCTGCTAAACCTGTTTATGTGTTTAGTGCAGGGGTCTGCAGCCTTTCCAATCCAAAGAGCCATTTTTCCCTCAGCCAGCTAAATAAAACTCCTTTAGAGCTGCAAATGTTACCAGACTTTTCAAAATGTCAGCTTAATATATATTTTTAATAAATAATAATAATAATTAAAGCCGCAAGCGGCATCCATCGGGTCCGAGCTGCCTGGACCCCGCCACCCGATGTTGCCATGACAACAGGTGCTGCAATGCGTTAAGGACCCAACCTGTATGAATCCTGTCAAGTTTGGTGCAGATCCCTCATATTCCAATGGAGATATAAGCAAACCGTGTTTCATGGCGAGGGCATTTTTCCGTCGTTTGCCACGGTTACAAGCTTTTTCCTATTAGAAAGATTTGAGGAGCGTTTGGTCCCCAACTTGTCAGGAAGCTTCCCACCAAGTTTGGAGTCAGTCGCACGAATCCCCTCAGACTAGTTTGTGAAAATGTGAGTGAAATCCAAGATGGCGGGCGACCCGTTGCCATGGCAACAGGTGTTTGATTGACTTCTTTGCTGGACTTGGGGTGTGACACGTATGAATACTGTCAACTTTGTTGCAGATCCCATCTATTTCTGTGGAGATATGAGCAAACCGTGTTTAATGGCGAGGTCTTTTTCCATCGGTTGCCACGGTAACACGCTTTCTGCTATTAGAAAGATTTGAGGAGCGTTTGGTCCCCAACTTGTCAGGAAGGTCCCCACCGAGTTTGGAGTCGGTTGGACCATTCCCCTCAGACTAGTTCGTTGAAATGGCAGTGAAATCCAAGATGGCGGGCGACCCGTTGCCATGGTAACAGGTGTTTGATTGACTTCTTTGCTGTACTTGGGGTGTCACACGTATGAATACTGTGAAGTTTGGTGGAGATCCCATCTATTTCTATGGAGATATAAGCAAACCGTGTTTCATGGCGAGAAGGCGTTTTTCCGTCTGTTGCCACGGTAACATGCTTTCTGCTATTAGAAAGATTTGAGGAGCGTTTGGTCCCCAACTTGTCAGGAAGCTTCCCATCAAGTTTGGAGTCAATCGCACGAATCCCCTCAGACTAGTTCGTTCAAATACGATGTGTGTAAAGTGGAAAAAATGGCAAAAAAATGGCCGCACACGCCAAGATGGCGGGCACCCCGTTGCCATGGCAACATGTGTTAGATTGACTTTTTTGGTCAACACGGGGTGGTACACGTGTGTGCCGAGTTTCGTCTGCCTACGTTGAAGTAGACTTCCTGTTCCCCATTCATGTGGTGATTTTTGGTGACTGTAGGTGGCGCTGTTGAGCCAATTTTGCACTGAATAGTATGCGGACCTTAGAATATCCGATTTTCGCCGGGCTTGACGTGTGTGCCAAGTTTCACAACTTTTCATGGGTGTTTAGGGGGTCAAATTTGGCGTCGAAATGCTTAGGAGGAGGAGGAGAAGGAGAATAATAATTAAAGCCGCAAGCGGCATCCATCGGGTCCGAGCTGCCTGGACCCCGCCACCCGATGTCGCCATGACAACAGGTGGTGTAATGCGTGAAGAACCCAACCTGTATGAATCCTGTCAATTTTGGTGCAGTTCCCATGTATTCCTATGGAGATATGAGCAAACCGTGTTTAATGGCGAGGAGGCTTTTTCCGTCGGTTGCCACGGTTACAGGCTTTTTCCTATTAGAAAGATTTGAGGAGCGTCTGGTCCCCAACTTGTCAGGAAGCTTCCCACCAAGTTTGGAGTCAGTCGCACGAATTCCCTCAGACTAGTTCGTTCAAATGGCAGAGAAAACCAAGATGGGGGTCACCCAGTTGCCATGGCAACAGGTGTTCGATTGAGTTCTTTGCTGGACTTGGGGTGTCACACGTATGAATACTGTCAAGTTTGGTGCAGATCGCACGCATTTCTATGGAGATATGAGCAAACCGTGTTTCATGGCGAGGTCATTTTCCATCGGTTGCCACGGTAACACGCTTTCTGCTATTAGAAAGATTTGAGGAGCGTTTGGTCCCCAACTTGTCAGGAAGCTTCCCACCAAGTTTGGAGTCAGTCGCACGAATCCCCTCAGACTAGTTCGCTCAAATGGCAGAGAAAACCAAGATGGCGGTCACCCAGTTGCCATGGCAACAGGTGTTCGATTGACTTCTTTGCTGGACTTGGGGTGTCACAAGTATGAATCCTATCAAGTTTGGTGCAGATCCCACGTATTTCTATGGAGATATGAGCAAACCGTGTTTCATGGCGAGAAGGCGTTTTTCCGTCGGTTGCCACGGTAACACGCTTTCTGCTATTAGAAAGATTTGAGGAGCGTTTGGTCCCCAACTTGTCAGGAAGCTTCCCACCAAGTTTGGAGTGAATCGCACGAATCCCCTCAGACTAGTTCGTTCAAATACGATGTGTGTAAAGTGCAAAAACTGGCAAAAAAATGGCCGTACACGCCAAGATGGCGGGCACCCTGTTGCCATGGCAACAGATGTTCTATTGAGTTTTTTGGTCGACTCAGGGTGTTACACGTGTGTGCCGAGTTTCGTGTTCCTACGTCGAAGTAGACGTTCGGGACCCCATTCATGTGGTGATTTTAGGTGAGTCTAGGTGGCGCTGTTGAGCCGATTTTGCATTGAAGTCAATGCGGACTTTAGAATATGAAATTTTTCACCGGGCTTGATGTGTGTGCCAAATTTCACAACTTTTCATGGGTGTTTAGGGGGTGATATTTAGGCTCAAAATGCTTAGAAGGAGAAGGAGAACAATAATAAACATTTCAGGAACAATAGGGCCTTGCCATACTTTGTATGGCTCGGACCCTAATTAAAGCCGCAAGCGGCATCCATCGGGTCCGAGCGTCCTGGACCCCGCCACCCGTCTCATACACCTGTTCCTAGCATGGTAGGTAGCCTGGTAACATGGTAGGTGACATGGTAAAACACGTAGCTGAGAATCTGAAACGTTGAAATACCTAGTTAGGATTTTTTGCTTGCATGCTAATTCTGCTAGCTAACATGCTATGTTGCCATGACAACAGGTGGTGTAATGCGTTAGGGACCCAACAAGTATGAATCCTGTCAAGTTTGGTGCAGATCCCACGTATTGTTATGGAGATATAAGCAAAGCATGTTTCCTGGCGAGAAGGCTTTTTCCGTCGGTTGCCACGGTTACAGGCTTTCTCCTATTAGAAAGATTTGAATAGCGTTTGGTCCCCAACTTGTCAGTAACGTTCCCACCAAGTTTGGAGTCAGTCGCACGAATCCCCCCCAGACTAGTTCGTTCAAATGGCAGTGAAATCCAAGATGGCGGCCACCCCGTTGCCATGGCAACAGGTGTTCGATTGACTTCTTTGCTGGACTTGGGGTGTCACAAGTATGAATCCTGTCAAGTTTGGTGCAGATCCCATGTATTCCTATGGAGATATAAGCAAACCGTGTTTCATGGCGAGGGCATTTTTCCGTCGGTTGCCACGGTTACACGCTTTTTCCTATTAGAAAGATTTGAGGAGCGTTTGGTCCCCAACTTATTAGGAAGCTTCCCACCAAGTTTGGAGTCAGTGGCACGAATCCCCTCAGACTAGTTTGTTAAAATGTGAGTGAAATCCAAGATGGCGGGCAGTCCGTTGCCATGGCAACAGGTGTTTGATTGACTTCTTTGCTGGACTTGGGGTGTGACACGTATGAATACTGTGAACTTTGGTGCAGATCCCATCTATTTCTGTGGAGATATGAGCAAACCGTGTTTAATGGCGAGGTCTTTTTCCATCGGTTGCCACGGTAACACGCTTTCTGCTATTAGAAAGATTTGAGGAGCGTTTGGTCCCCAACTTGTCAGGAAGGTCCCCACCGAGTTTGGAGTCGGTCGGACCATTCCCCTCAGACTAGTTCGTTCAAATGGCAGTGAAATCCAAGATGGCGGGCGACCCGTTGCCATGGTAAGAGGTGTTTGATTGACTTCTTTGCTGGATTTGGGGTGTCACACGTATGAATACTGTCAAGTTTGGTGGAGATCCCATCTATTTCTATGGAGATATAAGCAAACCGTGTTTCATGGCGAGAAGGTGTTTTTCTGTCGCTTGCCACGGTAACACGCTTTCTGCTATTAGAAAGATTTGAGGAGCGTTTGGTCCCCAACTTGTCAGGAAGCTTCCCACCAAGTTTGGAGTGAATCGCACGAATCCCCTCAGACTAGTTCGTTCAAATACGATGTGTGTAAAGTGCAAAAAATGGCAAAAAAATGGCCGTACACGCCAAGATGGCGGGCACCCTGTTGCCATGGCAACAGATGTTCTATTGAGTTTTTTGGTCGACTCAGGGTGTTACACGTGTGTGCCGAGTTTCGTGTTCCTACGTCGAAGTAGACGTTCGGGACCCCATTCATGTGGTGATTTTTGGTGAGTCTAGGTGGCGCTGTTGAGCCGATTTTGCATTGAAGTCAATGCGGACTTTAGAATATGAAATTTTTCACCGGGCTTGATGTGTGTGCCAAATTTCACAACTTTTCATGGGTGTTTAGGGGGTGATATTTAGGCTCAAAATGCTTAGAAGGAGAAGGAGAACAATAATAAACATTTCAGGAACAATAGGGCCTTGCCATACTTTGTATGGCTCGGACCCTAATTAAAGCCGCAAGCGGCATCCATCGGGTCCGAGCCTCCTGGCCCCCGCCACCCGTGTCATTTACCTTTTTAGCTCAAGCCATAAGAGCGTGACATGACATATGTGTCACATACAGTTTCTGAGACAGTTTGTTTCAATTTATGGAATAAAGTTTGTTCAAAATCCTGTTGAACACAATGTCATACTTGTCTTCTGTTCCCTAATAGATACCCAGAAGCAGAAAACCATATTATATTATTTTTAATATATCATATGGTAATAAATGGTAGATACCATTATTTACATTTTGTTAAAGGGCCAAATCATATTTAAAAATGTGTACTTTTCTTACCATTTTTTCATGGGACAGGCATAGATGCGTTAACTCAGCACGGTGTACCTGTGTGATTGTTTTCAAATAATGTACATGGAGATAGCTGAGTCCTAAAAAGTAGAAAGCCAGCACTTCTCTCCAACCAGAGGGAACCTATTTCCATGGCAACAGGTGTTTTCATGTGTTAAGGACCTAACAAGTATGAATACTGTCAACTTTGGTGCAGATCCCATGTATTTGTTTGGAGATATGAGCTAACCATCACAAATTATTGTGCAGTTAGTGTCATGGACAATTCACTCAGTCATAAGAAGTTGAAAATTAGTGACAAGCTGACACTGCTGATAGAGAAATAATAGACAAACTACTGTATGAAGCCCAAAGACACTAGAAAAATTAAAGTTTAGCTTGAATAGAGAGAAAATGTTAGTGGATGACATTAAATAGATGATGCATAGAAGCTTCCTCAAAACTGTGGATTTAAGGGATGTATATATATATATATATATATATATATATATATATATATATATATATAGTACAGCCATTGAAGACCCATCTCTTTTGAATACATTCGATGAGTGTTTCAGAACATTTGTGTTGTAAATCAGCTGAAGAAGACCAGATATTAAATAACTATTATGTTTTTTCATTTTAGTTTTTTCCATTATATTTCTGCACTTTTTACAAATTGAGATCATGTGCCTTGTTTTCCAGTAAATGACTGAAACGTGTTTTATAATTATATTCCATTTATAAAGGCAGATTTAAAATAAATATATTGGGTCATTTGAAACCAATTGTTAGTAGTTTAATAATCCATATTTTAATATATATATATAACTATATAACTATACAGCCAGGTCATTTTAATCCATTTTTAGAGTAGAAAATATCAACCAATGTGCTGGGTCCAACACATAACCCATTCCTGCTGATTTAAAATAAAGCAGTGCCGAGTCGATCCATATTTGACCCAGCAGCAGGGTTAAGATTGGGTTATTTTTTAGTGTGTGTGTGTATACATGTGTGTACATACATATACACACACCACACATCCTTTAACAGACAATGCCTCAACAGCAGGATTAATGAAAAGACAGCTTGGTCCTGCTGGATATAAGTCATAATATTAGTTAAAAAAAAAAAAAAAAGATGTGATTGTAAAAAAAATATTAATTATTCAGTTATTCTGCTTATGTCAGTGCCTGGTGTTAGTTCATATTTAACAATAGTTTTATGGTTAGAACAATAAACAGGGTTACAGATGTAATTATTATTAAGCTCACATAACAAAAAGTGGATGGTATTAGGTATTATATAGTGATATAATAGTGTTGCCTTCTATACATTAGGATAATAAAATGGCAGTCATCATTCGAAGCATCTACAGACACTTGTCCAAGTTGAGGACCTGAAAGTGGGGTAAAATGAATTCTAAAATATTACACTGCCGCAGATCACGTGACTACCTGCAGTCACCACAGCAACCTAAAAAATATTTCCTTATATTGTATGTTATTATTTATTTTTTGTTTATCCATTTTTTGCTGAGTTTTGTTTAATCAGCCTGTTTGTTGTTTTTCTTGCACTGTTAAGACCTTCACACCGCAATGCATTGTGGTATAATTCTTCCCGGTCTTGTGTTGACAAGGATCATAACTCTGATTGGATGACGTTCGGATTTTTGAAAGATGCACTTTTCGTCGGACATTTTGTGTGTCTGTGAACGAGCCTCGGTCTTTTCAGCTCAGCTTCTGATCAGACAATACGTCTAGTTCACAGCAGACTGAAAAACTTTTGCACTCTTGTGGATTTATCCAGCAAACTTCGAACTTTTCGATCCAGGACACCTTCTTCAGCTTCTCGGACGTGTTTGTGGCTTTGCTTGGTAAGTTTAAGATTTTTATTAATGGAAAAGAAACTTTTTTCTACACCGTGTTAGCTTACAGCAGGTCGAAGTGGATTAATGTGACGTGTAACCTGTTAAATACTCTGCATTAAAATGATAGTTTATCACTATTATTATTATTTAAAGTGAACTAAAATAATAATGTCTTAACACTACTGTCCAAAGCAATCGAATATTTAGTAAAATAAATCCCCAGGATATATATTTAGGAGAAGCAAGCTAGGTTAGCTGGTGTTTTTTTTTTTTTTTTTTTTTTTTTTTTTTTTTTTTAGGATCATGTTTCTGCTTGCTTTGTTTATTGCGGTGTGTTTCTCATTTAAGCTCCTTATTTGCTAAACATTGAACATTTATCACGTTTTTACTGTGATAATGGGGTGATTCCCTCTGCTAAAAGTCTTTATCATGAAAGTTATTACACTTAGATTAGTGAGGTGTGACATACAAGTTCGTGGTTCGATCATTCTGTGTTACAAGCATTACTTAGTGGCAATATAATTTAATTATGAATTTGCCACTTCTGATTTATGGAGGACGTAAAGTGACACAATTGAATTAATTAAATATATCATTCAATAATTACTTAAATGTGTCATTATATAATTAAAATGATAATGACATACATAAATGTGTTATTAAATAATGAAAATGATTATTAAACACATAAATGTGTTATTAAATGTATCTTTAATTAATTAAAATACAAATGAATATATGTAAAAACATATAATTATTTATGAAATAATTATAAATGTTTTTCAAATTGATCTTTTTATTGTATAAATTAACTTTTTAAATTTAAAATTATATGAATTAATCTATTCTCTCTTTTTTTTTTAAACAATTTATCACTTCTTATGAAAATGCATATATTGCATCACCCTACTGGTCTTCCATAGGATTCAGCCTTGAATCATTCTTGGGACACTTATCAATCTGGCGAGCTGTGGCAGCAACCTGGGTTACACACAAACGCAAGCAGCAACGAAATAAATAACATTAATATAATCTATTATGCTTTGTTTCTACATCAATGCAGTTTCATCCATTCTTGCATCTCCATGTATCGTAGAAACAATAGGTTCAACACTCCTACTGTTCTTGTTTTGACATCTTTTGCAATTCACATGTCTGTTGTGTTTTGAGAGGGGTATGGCTTGATGATAGAACATGCCTGGGTCTCCGTTTGTGATTGGTTAGCAGGAAGTAATAACTGTAGTTTTAAGCTACATGATGGACTGTGAAGATGCACAACCCTATTGCGCAATAGCATAAAATGGCCAGACCAATCCTTAAAATATGTTTTTAAATGTTTTGATAATTATCAATATCTATCATTTATATATATACATATATATATATATATATATATATATATATATAGTCTAACTTATTTTGTCTCTGTTTTCCAGTACTTGTGTAAGATTGTTTGTGTGAGTGGGTGTGTTGCTCTCTGCTGGGTGTGTGTTTGTGTGTGCGCGCCAGGGTGCGTGTGTGTGTGGGTTGTTTTTTTTTCTAGAGATGCCGAGGAAGAAGAACTTCAGGATTTTGCAGGCAGCGAGGAGGAGTGCTGCGGACAGACGGACCCTTGACGTTTCTCCTCAGGTTCCCATGGACCGCTGTGCACGTATGTATCCAAGCATTTTTAATTGGTTGTGATTCAGTGATTGACAATCAAGTGTGCACATATTCTGTGATTGTACTGATCTGTTTTTTTCTGTATGTCTGTAGCGCATGGCACTGGGCACCGGCACAAGGTGAGGAGGTGGGAGGTGTCGGTGCTCACCGGGCGGCAGCACAAGTTGGTTCTTCCGCCGGAGTCCCACGGCAAAAAGGTAATGCTGTGTTTGAAATATACTAACGTAATGAAAACCCAAGTGAACAATACACGGTGCTAAAAATACCAACATGTTTTCATTCAGGTGGTTTTTGCTATTGGTGACTCCCATCTTCGAAGCCTTGCAGGTATGTACTTATATTTTTATGTTCAATAAAGTATTAATGTACTGTATTAATGTATTTTATAAAATGTTACACAGACAAACAAATACAGTAGAAACTTTCTTTGTCTTTTAGATGGCATCGTGCGGTTGCCTGAGGGTCGTCTGGCGTGGGGGTTCATGTCAACGCCGGGGGCAAGCGCCACCGAGTTGAGAACTGAGGTGCTTCATGCTGAGGTGCCTCAGGATCCCGACTTGGTGTGCGTCTTGGCTCCGAGCAATGACTTGACCGCCAAGCACACCATCGGTCGTGCGGCTGCAGACTTCGAGCGGTACCTAGCCACCGTCTGCAGTCGCTGGCCGAAGGTGTGTGTGCTGGACTTTCCTCCGAGGTTGACCGTTGAGGACTCCCTGCAAGAGCTCTACCGCCAGGAGTTCCACCGTGTGGCAGCCCGCATGGGTACGTGAAAATATGTGCCTGCGCTGTTGCATGTTTATCACAGATTACATCAGAAATATGGCTGTAGTTTATCTTCAGTGTAGTGGTATATAGATGTATAAATTCTGTTGTTTTACAAGCATAAAGAGCTCTGCTATGTGTTTTTGTTTAAGCTGTGAAGTACTTCCACATCGCGGACCACTTCCCCCGGCAGTGTCTCAACCTGTGGAGTCGCGATGGTGTAAGTAGATCATTTGTCTTGTCATGGTTTGATGCCTTCGTGTTCATGTCAGAGGCTGAGGTGGAATCCAGGACCTTCTGATCTTGAGATGATAGACTATCTGAATAGAGCTGTGTGTATCTAGTGAGAGATTTTGTGGAAAAAGATACATTTCATGAATGTCGTCCTTGTAGGTCCACCTGAGTGATGACGTCGGCATGGAGATCTTCGCCCAGCTGCTGTGGACGGTTGCTTACACGGTTGTCCTTTTAATTTTAAACAGTTAAATCGTCTTATGAAATATATGCAAGTGTTCACTTGATGTAATTTTGGCTGCTGACCAAGTGTGGAAAAGGCATATTGTTAATGATTATGTCTTTATTTTTTGATTGAAGCAACTGGAGACCGTGCCGCCAGCCCCGCCGGTGTCTCGTCCATCCCCACCTTCTCGCTTCACTCCCCGTGTGGTTGTGAAGGGAGAGGTGAGGGTGCGTCGCAGCCCTGGGCCCGAGGAGTGGACTGTCGTTGGTCCGAGCGGCAAGGTAATAATATGGCATGAAATGTCACAGCTGTCAGACTCACATTTGATTGATTTTTCACAGACCAAAATCCCCTTTGTTTATTTTGTCTATATATTCTTTCTCTTTCAGTCCTCTGGAGGATGCAGTGCAGTTCAGCGGGAGGTTCGTATGATATTTGTATAGAAAAACATGAAGTGTAATATTTGCTGGAAGTTAAATGGTTAAAGCAGGAAAAGTCAACGTTTGTGTATATCTGTTTCTGTATTTCTAGCCGGCTGGCATCCCCCTGAATCCTGTGCTGTTCAGCAGTGAGATGTTGGAGGAGATGGAGAAGGTTTCTCCATCAAATCTGACATCTCCTGCTGACTTCGCTGGTGTTTCACCGCCAAAGGTAAATTGCATCCAGACAAACATGTGTTTAGAGGTTATCATAAAATGTTTTATTCTGAAAGTCTAAATGATTAACGATAGACTTCTATAACGCTAAATGTGTTCTGTGTCCATATCATTTTGGACAGACGCTGCGTGTGAAACACCACTCCAAGAGGACTCGAAGGGTAAGTAGATTTTGGAAATAAATGTTTGTATTTATTATTTTTCCTGTGTTTGTGAAGTGAAATAAACTTTGTTTTTGTTTCTTTTCTATTTGAGGCCGCATCCAGCCGAGGGATTTCTTCTGACTCCAAGGCCGCTCTGGAGTCGAAGAAGGTAAGAAATGTAATTGTGCTTAAGATTTGTGTATTTTTATGTGCGTGTGTGTGTATATGTGTATATATATGTATACATGTATCATATATATATGTATGTATCATCTCTGAAGATGTGTCTTTGCAATTTCTGTCTTGAGGTCGGGGCAACGTCCAGGCATCCGGTCCCTTCTGGCCGCACTGACGAGACGACGGTGAGTACCGTTTACATTAACAATATCTGTAAAGTATATATTATTTGTAAATTAAGGAAAAAACACATTTTTGATGTATTTAGGGCAGGGGTGGCCAAAGTCGGTCCTCAAGAGCCACAATCCTGCAGGTTTTACATACATCCCTGCACCAACACACCTGACTCAAATTAAATGAATCCTACAGCCTATAAGGATCTGCACAATGACTCATTAGTTTAAGTCAGGTGTGTCGGTGCAGGGATGCATGTAAAACCGGTCTCGAGGACAGACGTTGGGCACCCCTGATTTAGGGGTTTTGCTAAATTGTTTTAAAGTATCAATTTTGCACATACTCAGCATGACAGAAAACAAATGTCAGTGCACAGACAGCAGTTTATTACACATGACAGTGATTAGAGCCCATTGCATGTTGATATCCTTTATGGTTAGGTTGAGACAACACAGAGCCCGGGTGTGTTGTCTTCTACTGATGAAGATGAGGCAACTACTGCGAAGGTAAGTGAGGTGAGTATGGGTAATGTTGATGTTGTTAGGGGTTCAGTTCACCAGGGGCACAGTCGGTTTAGGAATCCGGGAGTTCAGTGTATGGCGATAGGGTTGGTTAGTTTGGCCAGACATATGGTGTCTAGTGTGTTCAATTGGAAGACAGAAGATTTAGATTTAGCTCTGTGGTTAGGAGATCAGCTCTATACGCATCTGAAGGACCATGGTCTAATTCCTCCAGGAGAAGACTTTTTGATGATCCCAGAGTTGCCGAAAGAGCACGTTTTATACTGGCAGAACTTTAAGTTTTCGTTCCCTGAGACTGTCAGTGGTGATGTCACTGTGACTGAAGGAGAGTTCATTGAGTGTGGAGCATTTGTGACTCTAGAACATGGGCTGGAAAGGATGTTATCTCAGTACCAGACATGTCTTTTGACCTTGTGTTCAAATACATGTGCTGTAATTTCTGCTAGTGGTAGGTTTGCTGTTGTTGATTCTCATTCACGCAGTGCTACTGGCATGGTGGATGTTAATGGTACCAGTGTAGTGTTGTACTTTGGTTCCATTAGGGAAGTGTTTGATCACTTTAGTTGTTTGGCAGCGATGTTTGGTGGTGAAAGCAAGCCTTTTGAAATAAATGGTGTTGATGTGAGTAGGGAGTGTGAATCTGATGATGGCAATAAGCAACGTGTAAAACGTCAGCTGTCAGCAGATTGTGATGAAGTTGGCCTTTCCAGCCCATCTAAACATACGCCAAAGAAAGGCCGTATTAATGTTTCGATGGTTGTTTCAGATGAAGAGTTTGCTGTTGAGGAACAGGTTTTGGTAAGTCGGCAGGTTAGTTCAGATGTGGAAGTGGTCAGTGAAGGACATGAAAAGCTTATGTTTAACCCTCTCTGTGAAAATACTTGTCAAAGATTGTGTACCAAATTAAATATAGAGTGTGAAAGTGTAAATAGCGCTGCGTCTAGTCGTGTCGGCGAATTAGGCGTTCCGTGCCAAAATAGAGACATAGTTGCTGATGGTAGCTGCTATTTTAGGGCCGTTTCTCAGGCAGTGAGTGGCACACAAAAGCATCACATTAAAATTAGGAGAGCGGTTGTTAAATATTTAATGAAAAATGATTTGAAATATAAAAGTAGTTTGAGAGAAGGTTATTCCTCTGTGGCAGATTACGTAGACAAATCAAAAATGCGTTATGTTAGCAGCTGGGCGACAGAATTAGAAATACAAGCCACAGCAGATTTGTTGGGTATTAATGTCTTTACATTTATTGGTGGTCGTTGGCTAAAGTATGGATGCAGCAGCAGTTGTGTGTCAGAAAAATCAATTTATTTAGAAAACTGCCTTGGTAATCATTATGAAACTGTAGTTTGCGTTAAAGAACCCAAACTAGAAACTTGTTATGGATACTGTAAAGTAAATCTTTCAGAAGCGTGTCGTACTAGATTGTCAGGCAAAGATTTAATTAGAGATGCTTCATCTGAAAGTGACACGTCAGTTTGCAAAAAGGACATAGAGCGCGGTGTATATATTTCTAAATATAATAAAGTAATGAGAAGAACCCAAATTAGGAATATGAATAAAATAAAGTATGCACTAGATGCGCGTCACCGTGAAAATGTGAAAGACCGAAAAAAAATAAGATATGCCCTAGATGCGCGTCACCGTGAAAATGTGAAAGACCGAAAAAAAATAAGATATGCCCTAGATGCGCGTCACCGTGAAAATATGAAAGACCGAAGAAAAGTAAGATATGTACTAGATGCGCGTCACTGTGAAAATGTGAAAGACCGAAAAAAAATAAGATATGCAAAAGATGCGCGTCATCGTGAAAATCAGAAAGACCGAAGCAAAATAAGATATGCAAAAGATGCGCGTCACCGTGAAAATCAGAAAGACCGAAGCAAAATAAGATATGCAAAAGATGCGCGTCACCGTGAAAATCAGAAAGACCGAAGCAAAATAAGATATGCAAAAGATTCGCGTCACAGAGAAATAGTTAAAAGAGTTGTAAAATCAAAGAGGCAAGAAATTAAAGATAAAGACAAAACACAGAATATTGAGTTTTTCACTGAGAGGTTTTTAAACAAAGTTGAACATGGTCCTGAGTATATCTGTTGTGTGTGTTTCAGGCTGTTGTTTCCACATCAGGTGTTGAGCTGTAGAAAGGATGCTTATAACAAGACTGCGGCCATAGCTTCTTTGGCAGATAGGTGTATTAGAACTGAGTATTTACATAAATGTAGGGAGGATTGTGTTCAGCCGTGTCAGATTATGGCTTCAAGTAGAGGGCATCTTTGGATTTGTTACACTTGTCATCATAAAATTTCACATGAGCAAATGCCTGCTGAAAGTGTAACAAATCATTTGGTAGTAGATCCAGTTCCCCCAGAATTGGCTTGTTTGAATAGGTTAGAACAACATTTGATTGCTTTAAATATTCCGTTTATGAAAATGCTTGCATTACCTAAAGGTGGCCAAAATGGAGTTCATGGACCAGTAACCTGCGTTCCATCGAATGTAGTTCAAACATCTAAAATGTTGCCCCGATCAAATATGGAGGGGTCTTTATTGGCAGTAAAATTAAAACGTAAGTTAACTTATAAAGGCCATTATCAGTATGAGTTTGTGGATACAATGCATATTAGGCAAGCTTTACGGTTTTTAAAGCAATCAAATAAGTTTTATAAAGACATAGATTTTAATGAGGAATGGGTTAATGAGTTGTGTGTCTTAGAGCAACCTGAGGATGAAGAGAAGGACAATGCAGAAGTAGTTGAGAGTACTGGGGATGATGTTGAGGATGATGAGTTGCTGCATGATCGACAGCAACATTGCATGTTTTCAGATACGTGTCTAATGCCTGTAGATATTGGTCAGGAAGTTCTAGATCAGTATTTTGATAGTATAGTTAATGTTGCACCAGCTGAGGGTAATAATCCAGTTAAGTTGTTGACAGATCGAGAAAATGAAGCAAGGTGTTTCCCAGTGTTGTTTCCTCGAGGTCGTAATATGTACCATGAAAGCCGTGTCTATAATTTGTCGTTGTGCCGTTATTTTAATAACCGAATTTTACATGCGGATAGAAGGTTTGCTCAGAATGTAGAGTATATTTTCTTTGCTCAGTACATGTCTGAGGTAGAGCAGGTTGTTTCCAAAGTAAGTATAGCATTAAGAAAAGGTAAAGGAGGTGAGGTGAGCGTAGAAAAGGAGGAGTCCTTGAAGCAGTTGTTGGATGTAGATGACGGTTTCAGATTTCTTAAGCCGATTAGAGGGACTCCAGCATTTTGGCAGGGAGTACAGAAAGACCTGATGGCTTGTGTTCGGCAACTTGGGATTCCCACATGGTTTTGTTCATTCTCTTCCGCGGATCTGAGATGGCAAAACCTTCTTAAAACAATTTTAAAACAGGAAGGTCGAACACAGACATTCGAAGAGTTAGAGTGGACTGATAGATGCGATCTGTTGCGTCGTAATCCTGTCACTGCCGCCAGAATGTTTGATTTCCGCTGGCACTGTTTTCTGAAGGAGGTCCTTATGTCTTCTTCAAATCCCATAGGAAAAATTATTGATTACTTTTATCGGGTGGAGTTTCAGTGTCGCGGGAGTCCTCATGTGCACTGTCTTTTCTGGATTGAAAATGCGCCTAAAATTAATACTAACAAAGACGAAGAAGTGGTAGCTTTTATTGATAAGTATGTAACATGTGAGCTACCAGCACAGGATGAGACCTTATTGGAGATGGTCACATCTGTGCAGCAACATTCAAAGAGGCATTCAAAAAGTTGTAAGAAAGGTGGCACTGAGTGTCGCTTTAATTTTCCCAGACCAGTGTCAGCTAGGACATTTCTTGTTAATGTTCATTTGAAACCAGATTGTGATAAATGTAAGAATAGGTTCGATGAAAAATACGAAGGAAAACAGTGCACATGTGGAAATCAGTACTACTACAATCTGCTAAAGGTTGATAAGGATTTGGCAGTACGCACTCTGGAGTCAGTGAAAAAGGCGTTAAAAGATGAGAACAAGACGTTTAATAGTTTAGATGAGTTGTTTCATAGTTTAAATATCAATCAGCAAATATTTGAAATATGTTACAAACGTCTAAATATGAATAAAACCCAAATTGTATATAAAAGAGACATTAACGAAGCATGGATTAATCCATATAACAAGTCTCTATTGAAATGCTGGAATGCAAATTTAGATATTCAATTTGTGACAGACGCGTACGCCGTTATAGTTTATATTATTTCATACATTAGCAAATCAGAAAAAGAGGTAGGATTGTTGCTTAGTAAAGCTCATAAAGAAGCAACAAAAGATGACAACGTCAGTGCAAAAGAGGCACTGAAACAAATTGGCAGCGTTTATCTAAACAGTCGCGACGTGTCTGCTCAAGAAGCAGTTTATAGATTAACGGGAATGCATTTGAAGGAGAATTCGCGTAAAGTAGAGTTTATACCAACAGGGGACAAAATAGTTAAAATGAGTAAACCAATTAGTGTTATCCAAGAATGTGGGCTAACAGGAGATGATGTGTGGATGGTTAGTATAGTAGACCGTTATAGAAGTAGGCCTAATAATAGCACTTTTAATGACATGTGCATAGCAACGTTTGTGTCAGAATATCGTCTTTTAAACCGAAATGAAAAATCAAAGAATGCGATTCAATTGCAAAGGGGATTAGGATTAATTCTTAAAAGAACACGAACAAAACCCGCTGTAGTTCGTTATGCGCGCTTTTCAAAAACAAAAAACCCCGAATTATATTTTAAAAGCCAGTTACAGTTGTTTTTGCCATACCGCGTAGAAGATGACTTAAAAGCTGCTGATTGCGAAACATTTGAACAATTTTATGAAAATGGTTCCGTGATCTTTAGTGATGGATCAGAACACACGGTTAAATCTGTCGTCGATACGAATAGGAACAAATTTGAGGTAGAAGATTCAGAAGAATTAGAAGAGTTGCAAAAGAAACTTGAAAATGAGGGTGGCCCTGAAGTTGCCTGGGGAAATCTGTGCCCCGAAAAAGAATTAGAGCGTTTAGAGTGTCAAGAAGAAATTAGAGAAAAAGAACAGACACCTGCGGAAGATGCAGAAGAAATAGGTCGGCAACCCGTAGACAACATTCCAGATTTGGCTGTTAGGAATGATCAGGTGTGTCAATTAGAAAAGAATAATAATGTAATTAGTAGGCGTGAGGGCTTAGAATTAATTAGATCTCTAAATGAGAAGCAGCTGTCAGTCTTCTATAAGATCCGTAACTGGTGTTTGGATAAAGTCAATGGTAGAAACCCAGAACCCCTCCATGTGTTTATATCTGGAGGAGCTGGAGTTGGAAAGAGCTACCTAGTTAAAGCGATTCAATACGAGGCCACAAGGTTATTGTCACCAAGTTGTCAGAATCCAGATAACATTTGTGTTTTATTAACGGCTCCGACCGGAATAGCTGCTTATAATTTAAAGGCAGCGACTATCCACAGTACATTTGGCATTGGCAAAGACGTGAGCCTACCTTACACACCTCTGAGTGAGGAAAAGCTCAATTCTTTGCGTGTTAAATATAGTGATTTGCAGATAGTCATAATTGATGAAATCTCCATGGTCAATCATAATCTATTGGCTTATGTCCATGGCAGGTTAAGACAAATCAAACAAACTGGTGACTATAACCCTTTCGGTAATGTTAGCATAATCGCGGTCGGAGATTTTTATCAGTTGCCCCCAGTAAAGGGGAAAGCGTTGTATGTACAAGACGTACAAATGAACTTGTGGTCTAGTTTATTTGAGCTTGTTGAGTTAAAAACAATCGTTAGGCAAAAAGATGAAGAGTTTGCGCGAATATTAAATAGAATGCGAACGCATAGAAAAGGTACGCCAATGTTAGCTGACGATATAAACGTCTTAAAACAGTGTGAAACAGGTGAAGAGAGCACAGCCTTACACATCTTTGCTACAAATTCCCAGGTTGATGAATATAATGAGGAACAGTTAATGAGCACATGTCCTGACCACATAGTTATAACTGCACAGGACTTTGGTTATAATAAAAAAACTGGTAAATTAGAGTTAAAGCCAGATCATCATATTAGGGCCAAGAAAACAGCTTTACAAAGAGAGCTGTTATTGGGTAAAAATGCTCGAGTGATGTTGTCTCAAAACATCGATGTAAATGACGGTTTAGTAAATGGTGTATGTGGCACAGTGATATACATAGAAGAGCCTGAAAAAAATACGTTTCCTCTCAAAGTATATGTAAAATTTGATGATGATAAGGTAGGCATAAAGACGAGGAAACAAACCATTTATCCATCAGCAGAGTTAAAGGGTTCAGTACCAATTGAACCTCAGGAAGAGAGAGCCAATAAAAAAGGCATGAGACGACAGTTTCCTTTAAAGTTAGCTTGGGCCTGTACTGTACACAAAGTACAGGGCCTTACAGTAGATAGTGCTGTTGTCTCTTTAGCTAAGGTCTTTGCACCAGGACAGGCATATGTGGCATTAAGTAGAGTTAGAAGCCTGTCTGGTTTAATTATTCAGGACTTTAAAGAGAAGGCTGTTTATTGTAATGCCAACATTGAACAGGCGATTGCTAATATGCCACCATTTATAACTGAAAGCCACACAGTAGTAAAAGAGGGTTTTAGAGTATTTCTAATGAATGTTCAAAGTTTAAATCGCCATGTCTCAGATTTGGCCCACTGTGCACAGCATTTGCAGCCTAACTGTATTGCTGTGACAGAGACATGGATACCTGCTGATGTTAGCTTAGATTCTGTAGAAATCACTGGTTATAGGTTTAGTAATGCCCCACGTAGTTTAGCCTATCATAGCGATAATCCAGTGTTAATTTCCCTTAAAGGCCAACAACATGGTGGCGTTGGCATGTACTGTGACAGTAATGCAGAATTTGAAAGTGTCACAGTTGCAGGTTTAAACATTGAGTGTTTAGCTGTAAAATGTGTCACATACAACATTTTAATAGCAGCCATTTACAGGCCACCATCCTATCCTGTGTCTCTCTTTTTCAGGCATTTTGAGGAATTGTTAAATGTGTTAGAGTCACAAAGTGGAACCATTGTTGTTTTGGGTGATTTCAATGAGGACATTTTGAAGTCCTCAACAATTTGTCAGAAAATGACAGACAGAGGATATGAGCAACATGTGTCGACAGCCACTACAGAGAAAGGCACCTTAATTGATCATGTTTACGTCAAAAATAGTAATTATAGAGTAGAAGCGCTAGTGGTGCCTACATATTTTAGTGATCATGAGGGCATTATATGTTCTTTTAAGTAAGACAGCCCAAATGCTTAAAACTTAATTTTACATTTTTTTAAATAAATTTAATCAAAATGTATTAAATGTGCTGTTCTTCATCTGAGTTCCCTGTTTTGAATAATTAGTATGTAGTCAGTAAATTTTGTCCCCTGTTGATATCCTTTACACCTCTACAACGTGTGCTTCCTGTCCAGAGAATGTACTGAAAATGTCGGAATAGTGAGTAGATTTGTTGTTGGTTGTTGTATTAAGAAGAAATAGTTAAAGAGGCTTGAAAAGTTGTTAAATCTAGTGACCAAATGGCAAAGTAGGTAATACAGGTTTTGTAGCTCATGCCCTCAGTGTGGATAATTAGTTATATGTTGTTTTAGGATTGTGCCTCTTGTTGTGTGGGTTTTATTTAATGATATAATTTTAGTTGTATGTAACTGCTGTGTTTAAAGTTAATTACAGGGATAATGAAGTGACGCCGGCTAAGGTACGTATAAGTAAATGTAACTACTCACTATCCTACACACAGTTAGTTTATTCACACACACTCTTTCACTCTTCAGAAAGTCTTTGTTATTGAAAAAAATTAATCTCAGGTTTTTTGTTTCTATCTGGCTGGTTTATATGTATTATAGTGTGGGTCTGTTCTATTTATTTTGCAGTTTTTAGATTTTAGCAGTTTTTTTCACTTGACAGAAGCCAATGATGAACAGTTAAGCTGAGCTCTGTTGGACCAAAGTGCTGATTGTGATTGAGCCTAAGAAGAGCATGGAAAAAGCTGTAACCTGAGGCTTCATAAATTATTATTCAATAGTGGCAGTGTGTGTTTACTGTTATTAAAGGGGCATAGTAGCTGTGTATCTGTTAGGCATTGACCAGCCTGCAGCAATAGTATTGCTTGTGTTATAATGTTCCAAACCTGTTTTAATGATGTTTTACTAGATTTAAAAGAGAATTGATGTTCAGAAGAATACATTGTGGAATGTGATTGTGTGCGTGTGCATGTATGTATATACACATATGCACACTGATACCTTTTTGTCATTTCCTTAGGAGACTGATGTCGCAGTTGGCAGCAAGTTGTTCAACCAGATGGAAACAGTGTTTTACAAACTTGTGTTCTAATTTGTTGCAATATGAATAAATGACTTTGAATCTATACAGCATGTTTTATGGGGTGTTTGTGTGATATGCTAAAATACCTTCATCTATCTGGCATGCAATAGTGCCTACGTAGCACGTATTGCTAGCAGCCTAGATAGTGTGCTAACATGCTATGTAAAATGGTAAAATGGCTAGCTAAGAATGTACTATTTTTCTGCTAATATGCTAGCATGCTACCTAACATGCTAGGCGATTTAGTGAAATGGCTAGCAGAGAGAGAAATTTTGATATACCTACTTAGCATTTGTTGCTAGCATGCTAATATGCTAGCAAGCTAGCTAACATGCTAGGCCTGATGGTAGACTGGCTAGCTGAAACATATTTTTATATACCCAGTTAGCTTTTGTTGCTAGCATGTTAACTTGTTAGTAAAGGTAAAGGGTTAGCTGAGAAAGGGAAATTTTGATGTATCTAGTTGCTAGCATGCTAATATGCTAGCTGACATGCTAGGTTGCCATTGCAACAGCTCTTCTAATGCATTAAGGACCCAACAAGTATGAATCCTGTCAACTTTGGCACAGTTCCCATGTATTCCTATGGAGATATGAGCAAACCATGTTTCATGGTGAGAAGGCTTTTTAAAGTGGTTGCCACGGTTACAGGCTTTCTCCTATAATCCTATAGATTTGAATAGCATTTGGTCCCCAACTTGTCAGGAAGCTTCCCACCAAGTTTGGAGTCAATTGCACGAATCCCCTCAGACTAGTTCGTTCAAATACGATGTGTATAAAGTACAAAAGATGGCAGTGAAATCCAAGATGGCGGGCACCCCGTTCCCATGGCAACAGGTGTTTGATTGACTTCTTTGCTGCACTTGGGGTGTCACACGTATGAATACTGTGAATTTTGGTGCAGATCCCATGTATTTCTATGGAGATGTGAGCAAACCGTGTTTCATGGTGAGAAGGTCATTTTCCGTGGGTTGCCACGGTTACAGGCTTTCTGCTATTAGAAAGATTTGAGGAGTGTTTGGTCCCCAACTTGTCAGGAAGCTTCCCACCAAGTTTGGAGTCAGTGGCACAAATCCCCTCAGACTAGTTCGTTCAAATGGCAGTGAAATCCAAGATGGTGGGCACCCCGTTGCCATGGCAACAGGTGTTTGATGGACTTCTTTGCTGGACTTGGGGTGTTACACGTATGAATACTGTCAAGTTTGGTGCAGTTCCTCTGTATTCCTATGGAGATATAAGCAAAACGCGTTTCATGGCGAGAAGGCTTTTTCTGTCGGTTGCCACGGTTACACGCTTTTTCCTATTAGAAAGATTTGAGGAGCGTTTGGTCCCCAACTTGTCAGGAAGCTTCCCACCAAGTTTGGAGTCAGTCGCACGAATCCCCTCAGACTAGTTTGTGAAAATGTGAGTGAAATCCAAGATGGCGGGCGACCCGTTGCCATGGCAACAGGTGTTTGATTGACTTCTTTGCTGGACTTGGGGTGTGACACGTATGAATACTGTCAACTTTGTTGCAGATCCCATCTATTTCTGTGGAGATATGAGCAAACCGTGTTTAATGGCGAGGTCTTTTTCCATCGGTTGCCACGGTAACACGCTTTCTGCTATTAGAAAGATTTGAGGAGCGTTTGGTCCCCAACTTGTCAGGAAGGTCCCCACCGAGTTTGGAGTCGGTTGGACCATTCCCCTCAGACTAGTTCGTTCAAATGGCAGTGAAATCCAAGATGGCGGGCGACCCGTTGCCATGGTAACAGGTGTTTGATTGACTTCTTTGCTGTACTTGGGGTGTCACACGTATGAATACTGTGAAGTTTGGTGGAGATCCCATCTATTTCTATGGAGATATAAGCAAACCGTGTTTCATGGCGAGAAGGCGTTTTTCCGTCTGTTGCCACGGTAACATGCTTTCTGCTATTAGAAAGATTTGAGGAGCGTTTGGTCCCCAACTTGTCAGGAAGCTTCCCATCAAGTTTGGAGTCAATCGCACGAATCCCCTCAGACTAGTTCGTTCAAATACGATGTGTGTAAAGTGGAAAAAATGGCCAAAAAATGGCCGCACACGCCAAGATGGCGGGCACCCCGTTGCCATGGCAACATGTGTTACATTGAGTTTTTTGGTCAACACGGGGTGGTACACGTGTGTGCCGAGTTTCGTCTTCCTACGTTGAAGTAGACTTCCTGTTCCCCATTCATGTGGTGATTTTTGGTGACTGTAGGTGGCGCCGTTGAGCCAATTTTGCACTGAATAGTATGCGGACCTTAGAATATCCGATATTCGCCGGGCTTGACGTGTGTGCCAAGTTTCACAACTTTTCATGGGTGTTTAGGGGGTCAAATTTGGCGTCGAAATGCTTAGGAGGAGAAGGAGAATAATAATAAACATAGCAGAAACAATAGGGCCTTGCCATACTTTGTATGGCTCGGACCCTAATTAAAGCCGCAAGCGGCATCCATCGGGTCCGAGCTGCCTGGACCCCGCCACCCGATGTCGCCATGACAACAGGTGGTGTAATGCGTGAAGAACCCAACCTGTATGAATCCTGTCAATTTTGGTGCAGTTCCCATGTATTCCTATGGAGATATGAGCAAACCGTGTTTAATGGCGAGGAGGCTTTTTCCGTCGGTTGCCACGGTTACAGGCTTTTTCCTATTAGAAAGATTTGAGGAGCGTCTGGTCCCCAACTTGTCAGGAAGCTTCCCACCAAGTTTGGAGTCAGTCGCACGAATTCCCTCAGACTAGTTCGTTCAAATGGCAGAGAAAACCAAGATGGGGGTCACCCAGTTGCCATGGCAACAGGTGTTCGATTGAGTTCTTTGCTGGACTTGGGGTGTCACACGTATGAATACTGTCAAGTTTGGTGCAGATCGCACGCATTTCTATGGAGATATGAGCAAACCGTGTTTCATGGCGAGGTCATTTTCCATCGGTTGCCACGGTAACACGCTTTCTGCTATTAGAAAGATTTGAGGAGCGTTTGGTCCCCAACTTGTCAGGAAGCTTCCCACCAAGTTTGGAGTCAGTCGCACGAATCCCCTCAGACTAGTTCGCTCAAATGGCAGAGAAAACCAAGATGGCGGTCACCCAGTTGCCATGGCAACAGGTGTTCGATTGACTTCTTTGCTGGACTTGGGGTGTCACAAGTATGAATCCTATCAAGTTTGGTGCAGATCCCACGTATTTCTATGGAGATATGAGCAAACCGTGTTTCATGGCGAGAAGGCGTTTTTCCGTCGGTTGCCACGGTAACACGCTTTCTGCTATTAGAAAGATTTGAGGAGCGTTTGGTCCCCAACTTGTCAGGAAGCTTCCCACCAAGTTTGGAGTGAATCGCACGAATCCCCTCAGACTAGTTCGTTCAAATACGATGTGTGTAAAGTGCAAAAACTGGCAAAAAAATGGCCGTACACGCCAAGATGGCGGGCACCCTGTTGCCATGGCAACAGATGTTCTATTGAGTTTTTTGGTCGACTCAGGGTGTTACACGTGTGTGCCGAGTTTCGTGTTCCTACGTCGAAGTAGACGTTCGGGACCCCATTCATGTGGTGATTTTAGGTGAGTCTAGGTGGCGCTGTTGAGCCGATTTTGCATTGAAGTCAATGCGGACTTTAGAATATGAAATTTTTCACCGGGCTTGATGTGTGTGCCAAATTTCACAACTTTTCATGGGTGTTTAGGGGGTGATATTTAGGCTCAAAATGCTTAGAAGGAGAAGGAGAACAATAATAAACATTTCAGGAACAATAGGGCCTTGCCATACTTTGTATGGCTCGGACCCTAATTAAAGCCGCAAGCGGCATCCATCGGGTCCGAGCGTCCTGGACCCCGCCACCCGTCTCATACACCTGTTCCTAGCATGGTAGGTAGCCTGGTAACATGGTAGGTGACATGGTAAAACACGTAGCTGAGAATCTGAAACGTTGAAATACCTAGTTAGGATTTTTTGCTTGCATGCTAATTCTGCTAGCTAACATGCTATGTTGCCATGACAACAGGTGGTGTAATGCGTTAGGGACCCAACAAGTATGAATCCTGTCAAGTTTGGTGCAGATCCCACGTATTGTTATGGAGATATAAGCAAAGCATGTTTCCTGGCGAGAAGGCTTTTTCCGTCGGTTGCCACGGTTACAGGCTTTCTCCTATTAGAAAGATTTGAATAGCGTTTGGTCCCCAACTTGTCAGTAACGTTCCCACCAAGTTTGGAGTCAGTCGCACGAATCCCCCCCAGACTAGTTCGTTCAAATGGCAGTGAAATCCAAGATGGCGGCCACCCCGTTGCCATGGCAACAGGTGTTCGATTGACTTCTTTGCTGGACTTGGGGTGTCACAAGTATGAATCCTGTCAAGTTTGGTGCAGATCCCATGTATTCCTATGGAGATATAAGCAAACCGTGTTTCATGGCGAGGGCATTTTTCCGTCGGTTGCCACGGTTACACGCTTTTTCCTATTAGAAAGATTTGAGGAGCGTTTGGTCCCCAACTTATTAGGAAGCTTCCCACCAAGTTTGGAGTCAGTGGCACGAATCCCCTCAGACTAGTTTGTTAAAATGTGAGTGAAATCCAAGATGGCGGGCAGTCCGTTGCCATGGCAACAGGTGTTTGATTGACTTCTTTGCTGGACTTGGGGTGTGACACGTATGAATACTGTGAACTTTGGTGCAGATCCCATCTATTTCTGTGGAGATATGAGCAAACCGTGTTTAATGGCGAGGTCTTTTTCCATCGGTTGCCACGGTAACACGCTTTCTGCTATTAGAAAGATTTGAGGAGCGTTTGGTCCCCAACTTGTCAGGAAGGTCCCCACCGAGTTTGGAGTCGGTCGGACCATTCCCCTCAGACTAGTTCGTTCAAATGGCAGTGAAATCCAAGATGGCGGGCGACCCGTTGCCATGGTAAGAGGTGTTTGATTGACTTCTTTGCTGGATTTGGGGTGTCACACGTATGAATACTGTCAAGTTTGGTGGAGATCCCATCTATTTCTATGGAGATATAAGCAAACCGTGTTTCATGGCGAGAAGGTGTTTTTCTGTCGCTTGCCACGGTAACACGCTTTCTGCTATTAGAAAGATTTGAGGAGCGTTTGGTCCCCAACTTGTCAGGAAGCTTCCCACCAAGTTTGGAGTGAATCGCACGAATCCCCTCAGACTAGTTCGTTCAAATACGATGTGTGTAAAGTGCAAAAAATGGCAAAAAAATGGCCGTACACGCCAAGATGGCGGGCACCCTGTTGCCATGGCAACAGATGTTCTATTGAGTTTTTTGGTCGACTCAGGGTGTTACACGTGTGTGCCGAGTTTCGTGTTCCTACGTCGAAGTAGACGTTCGGGACCCCATTCATGTGGTGATTTTTGGTGAGTCTAGGTGGCGCTGTTGAGCCGATTTTGCATTGAAGTCAATGCGGACTTTAGAATATGAAATTTTTCACCGGGCTTGATGTGTGTGCCAAATTTCACAACTTTTCATGGGTGTTTAGGGGGTGATATTTAGGCTCAAAATGCTTAGAAGGAGAAGGAGAACAATAATTAAAGCCGCAAGCGACCCCGCCACCCGATGTCGGCATGACAACAGGTGGTGTAATGCGTTAAGGACCCAACCTGTATGAATCCTGTCAAGTTTGGTGCAGATCCCACGTATTCCTATGGAGATATAAGCAAACCGTGTTCCATGGCGAGAAGGCATTTTTCTGTTGGTTGCCACGGTTACACGCTTTTTCCTATTAGAAAGATTTGAGGAGCGTTTGGTCCCCAACTTGTCAGGAAGCTTCCCACCAAGTTTGGAGTCAGTCGCACGAATCCCCTCAGACTAGTTTGTGAAAATGTGAGTGAAATCCAAGATGGCGGGCGACCCGTTGCCATGGCAACAGGTGTTTGATTGACTTCTTTGCTGGACTTGGGGTGTGACACGTATGAATACTGTCAACTTTGTTGCAGATCCCATCTATTTCTGTGGAGATATGAGCAAACCGTGTTTAATGGCGAGGTCTTTTTCCATCGGTTGCCACGGTAACACGCTTTCTGCTATTAGAAAGATTTGAGGAGCGTTTGGTCCCCAACTTGTCAGGAAGGTCCCCACCGAGTTTGGAGTCGGTTGGACCATTCCCCTCAGACTAGTTCGTTCAAATGGCAGTGAAATCCAAGATGGCGGGCGACCCGTTGCCATGGTAACAGGTGTTTGATTGACTTCTTTGCTGTACTTGGGGTGTCACACGTATGAATACTGTGAAGTTTGGTGGAGATCCCATCTATTTCTATGGAGATATAAGCAAACCGTGTTTCATGGCGAGAAGGCGTTTTTCCGTCTGTTGCCACGGTAACATGCTTTCTGCTATTAGAAAGATTTGAGGAGCGTTTGGTCCCCAACTTGTCAGGAAGCTTCCCATCAAGTTTGGAGTCAATCGCACGAATCCCCTCAGACTAGTTCGTTCAAATACGATGTGTGTAAAGTGGAAAAAATGGCCAAAAAATGGCCGCACACGCCAAGATGGCGGGCACCCCGTTGCCATGGCAACATGTGTTACATTGAGTGTTTTGGTCAACACGGGGTGGTACACGTGTGTGCCGAGTTGCGTCTTCCTACGTTGAAGTAGACTTCCTGTTCCCCATTCATGTGGTGATTTTTGGTGACTGTAGGTGGCGCTGTTGAGCCAATTTTGCACTGAATAGTATGCGGACCTTAGAATATCCGATTTTCGCCGGGCTTGACGTGTGTGCCAAGTTTCACAAGTTTTCATGGGTGTTTAGGGGGTCAAATTTGGCGTCGAAATGCTTAGGAGGAGAAGGAGAATAATAATAAACATAGCAGAAACAATAGGGCCTTGCCATACTTTGTATGGCTCGGACCCTAATAAACATTTCAGGAACAATAGGGCCTTGCCATACTTTGTATGGCTCGGACCCTAATAATAATAATAATATTTTTGAAGAACCACATTTTTAATTTCAATTTTTAAGGTTTTAAAATAAAGGAAACACATAAAACCTTTTTATTTATATTTATTTATATATATATATATATATATATATATATATATATATATATATATATATATATATATATATATATATATATATATAAGGATAGACAGACTTTCTTATAAGGGATGTAGATATTTGTGGAAAATGCTGTAAAAGAAAAAAAAAAAGTCCCTGGTTTTCAACCTAATGACAAGAAAGATAGATTTAAAAAAAATATTTTAGCCATGTATTTAGAGACGTTGTAGAAGGTCCAGAGTCGCCGGTTAAACACACCTGATGTGTGTTAGTAAACCAAATTTACTGCATTTTCTTAATATAGCTGTAGGCCTTCTTTTAAAGGAAAGAGACATTTTGCGCGTAACGATGCGATTAATTGCGATTAATCACAGCATCTCATGCGAATAATCGCGATTAAAAATTTTAATCGTTGCCCAGCACTATTATAAACATAAGAATAAAAACACTCAATGAAATCTTTCACACGCACACACATATACACACACGCCAAGCCCAATCCCCCCCACCCCCCTTCCAGCTGGAAATTACTGAATGAACAAATAAATGAATAAATAAGTAAATAAGTAGTTTGAGTAAAATGAAAATAAAATAAATAACATGTGTGACTTCATAGAAGTCTGATGTCCAACACGATCCATTCATGTGAAGCATCTATGGACAGAGAGTATTGTTTGGAAACAAATACTGTGAGTTCTATCCAAAACATTTACTAGAATTTGCACTGACTGCTCAGGTTTATCCTTTTTTATCTATATTATTACTACTATTTATTTTTATTTATTTATTTGGCACATGTTAAAAGACATAATACAAAAAGTATTTATATAAAAACAGTACAAGTGCAGGGAGAGGCAGAAAACCTCAGCTCATACGTTGGTTTAGGTTTGGTTCAAGAATGTTTACATGGAATAAAAACCTCTACAGACCATCAGTTAAGAGTGTTTATTCCACTGGGACGCTACATACCTCATTTTAAAATGAGAATAAATGTTTTATAGCAGAAATTCAGTGTAATTATGGTAGATTCCTGATGCCTTTAGAAAAGGTTTTATTTCAGCTTTTACAGTTAATTGTAAGATCGTTTTCTTTCTGTCTTTTTCTGCTTGTTCTGTTAATGTCAGAGGCTGAAGAGATTTATTACGGAGGAAAGCTGGATTTTTGTTCTGCAGAAGTAAAAATGCAGGTTTTTATTTTCTTCCAGAAAGCCGTGCACGTGCAGCAGATGAGACTTTGTGGAAAAATGAGTGGAGCAGTGAGACGTGGTTCTCCAGTGGAAGTCATGGATCAGCAGGAGCAGCCATCTTAAAAGCTCCATTTAAAGGTCACACACTACAGAGTGAGGAAGAAGCTTCAGGAAGAATCATTATTTTAGTGTGTGAAATAGATCAGAAACTATTTCTAATGCTTCATATTTATGCTCCAATGATAAAGTTAGAAATCAGACTCTGTTCCAAACTGCTGAGATGAGACGAAGCAACTTCATTTAAAATCCTCTCAAGATAAAATTCTGTGTGGAGGCGACTTCAGTACTGATGATGATGATGATGATGATGATGTGGATCGATGGCTTCTAAAAACCACAAATACAGACTACATGCTTAAAATAAATGTGTGTGACTGGGACTTGTGGGTCTGTGGTGAGACAGGAAGGAAGAACAGAGGAGGTGTACTTGGTGCAACAGGAGCCTTTCCTTTCAATCACCAACAGATTTCTGGCTCATCTCCAACCATCTTGTGGATGTGGTCAAAGACGTGATGATAGAAGCCTCCATCTTAACAGCTCATCAGGGAATATTCAGTAGAACTGCTCTTAATGATTGTTGTACTCAGAACATTGTTTCAGGATATTGGAAATTGATCAATACTTAATAATTTGGATGTAAAAAGGGACGTTGACGCCATCATTGGTAGATTCTGGAAACAAACATGTGACTCTGGTAAACATGGTTGTTATTGGGAATGAATGAAATATGAAATTCACATGACTGCTGTTAAAAAAGGTAAATTATTGGCAAAGCAAAAAGAGAAAAAGAATCAAACATTATTGAAGCAAAAGTAAATGATGAAAAGAAAACTAATGGAAGCTTAATGAGCAGGAGACAGAACATCTGAGTTTATTAAAAGCCAGTTAGACAACATGTATGTGGACAAAACCAAAGCCGCCTTTATCACAACCAGACGCAGACGGATGGAGCAGGGAGAGAAAATACTTAATATTTTCTTGGATTAGAAAAGTGGAACGCTGAATATGCTCCAGTAAGTAACGTGATGGTAAACGGGAACGTTCCCAGTGATCAGGATGTAATCTCCAAACATGTGGCCAGCTGTTATCAGAAGTTCTGCTCTTCAGCCACACAACTTCTGACTCAGAAACTTTTTAAACAACATTTCTACTCATGTTAAAACCTAAATGAGGAATTTAGAGATATTTGTGATGGACAGATTTCCTTACCAGAACGTGTGGAATGTGTGGAACATCTGGAAGAAAATGAAGCTCCCGGGAATGACGGCCTGACTGGGAGTTTTATAAAGATTCACTGATAAACTTCCTCCTTCTTACTAGCTGGATTCCAAGAAGCCACTGGAAAAGGTGACCCCCCCACCTTAAAACAGGGATAATCCCACTAATTCCCAAACCAAACAAGGATAAATTCCAGAGTGAAACCTGGAGAGCCGTCAGTTTACTGAACAATGATGAAAGTTATTTGCTCTGATTGTTGCTGGAAGACTTAAACACGGCTGGAGTCAGAAAACAGACGAAGAGCATCTGGTTTTATGGAGAAAAGGCTCATTAGCAACAACATCCGTTTAATATCAGACATGATAGATTACAATCACCTGTTACCTGATGGAAGCTTCATTCTGCTCATCGCTTCTTACAAAGCCTTTCACACCACGGAGCAGAACTTTATTGTAAAATCTTTTCCTTCTCTGGATGTGGGAATTATTTCCATAATGCAGTTGGGACTTTATATAATGTTTGTTCTGGTTCTGTTAAACTGAAATCTGGCTCATCAACCAGATTCATTATTCCACGTAGACAAGGCTGCCCTGGATCTCCTTTTCTTTCTCTGCTAGTAGCACAAATAATGGCACCCATATCAAAACGTCCCCTTTTCTGGGAATTCCTGCTGTAGGTAAGGAGTTTAAAACCTGTCAGCTCGCTGATGATACGGCAGTTTTTTAAGGGATCATCATCACATAGTAAGCGCAGTGAGTTGTATAAATTCATTTAGTGATGTATCAGGGTTCAAATGGATGTAGACACATCTGTTTAGTTTCCTCTGGAAAACTGGAACTGCTCCCATTACGCTGGAATACCAGTTAATGAGGAAGTGACACATCTTGGAATTATAATTTGTAAAGATAAACAGGAACGTTACAACTTAAATTTTAATCCAGTTATTGAAAAAACAGGATCTAAACTGAGTTCTTGGTTAATGAGAGATCTCTCTCTATGTGGCAGAGTCTTCATTTCTAAAGCAGAAGGTAAATCCAGATCTATAAATGTCTCATCGTCGCTTCACATCCCAAAACATCCTTAAAGAACCGGATAAATACTATATGATGCCATGTGGAGGAAAAAGCCCGTTATCTCAGGAAAGACTTCATCAGAGGTTGTAGGGAACAAGGAGGTCTAGAGGTTCTGGACTTTAACTCCCTAAACAACACATTTAAAATGAAACAGATTCTGGAATTTCTGAAGAACCCGACAGCATCTGGAACGCTTTTCCAGCTTCTCTGTTTAATCATTCTGGTGGCTTTAATTTTCTGTTGAAAGGTCATTTTTCTGTTGGTAAAATTCCTTTAAATCCGGCTGACTTCCACAAACAAGCTCTTTTATGTGGTTATTGGTTTCTAAACATAACTTCAGCCCCGTAGATGTTATATCTGGAACAACAAGGACTTCTTTATCAGAATAAATCTGTTTTATCCCACATGGTGTGGAAAAGGAATTCTGTTTGTAGGTCAGTTGTTGGATAAAAACGGGACTTCTGACATTCAGAATTCCTTAAAAAAGTCATTTACCTGGAACAGCTGAAGAGTTGGCTGTTGTCTTAAATGCAGCTCCTGCAGGCTCGTCACATGTTGAAGAACACGTCATTCCCAGAGATTAACACGGAATTTAACAACGTTTTCATGGCTGATGTTGATCTCACAGACAAACGTTGGAGCAACAAATAAATCAGGAATGAAGCGTCCGGTTCACTTCCAGCTGCTGCAGAGTTCTTCTGGGACTCTACCACGGCTGCTTTACAGGGAAAAAGCTGCTAAACTTCTTCATAATTACTGGATTAACAACAAGCTGGAAGAAGTTTCTTTTAAGGTTTAACTTCAGATTTTTCCTGTTCAGGAAACACTTCAAAGATTCCAGATAAATATTGATGATGCCTGTGTGTTCTGCAAAGCTAACAAAGAGACAATTTTCCAGATATTTTCCAACGTGTTCCCACCAAACAGTTCTGGTCCGACATGGAAAGCTTCGTCTGGGCTCAGTTAAACATCAACATCCACATGAATGTTTTCATCTTATATTTTATATTGAAAGGATCGTCAGTGATGTAAACTCTGTTATTCAGCTATTAATCATTCTTGGCAGATTTCATGTCCACAAGTGTAAATGTTCTGGATCTAAACCTTTTTAATCTTTTTATTGTGGATCTGAAATCTTAAACCAGCTCAGCTGAAAATGTGAAGAACCAGAAAGCAACAAGAACTCTTGATATTTTGAAGAAACTGCACATTATTTCATTTTTCTATGTAAAATAAATAAATAAAAACTCCACGTTTGTATCTGTTGTCTTCGGCCTGGTTCAGTTGAAGCTGTTTAAGTTGCATCTTATATGTAAAATGTTTTCTGTTATAAAATCTAAAACGTGTTCAGAGCCTGAATTGGGACGCAGGTCTATACTGTTCCTTGTGGTTCCAGGTGAGATCCGTACTCGGACGTCTACATATGTTTATGCTCCAGTTAATCTGTAGCTGGTTTAGAGAGGATAGCTGCGCTGCTTTCCACCAGTAGGTGGCAGTAGCGCTCTACTAATGTTGGTGACCGGTCCGGAGCTGGAATTTCTTAGAGGAAGTAGCCGGTCAGGCAGAACAGCTGACAGCATCCACCGCTGATCTATACTGTTCCTCGTCCTTCCAGGGATCAGCATGAATAAAGCCTTTCATGAAGCGGAGCATGGCTGAATTTCTCCCGTGTGTAACACATGGAGTTCAAAGCTTCACACACCTGGAAACAGCAGCAGCGTTATGTCACTGGTATGGATCATATCATTTAATATGCACCTGTTAACTCCTGTTCATGTGTTTTTGCATGTTGTGTGCAGAGTGTCCCACATGCAGTCTGTCCCTTGAACACAACACAGTCTTGTCTTGCTGGTTGATGAGAGATATAGCACACAGTCTGGCTGAAGCTGGTCTTTAACAGCTCGTCCTGGAAAGACAAAGAACGCTGTAGTCTAGGCCCAGAATCCATCTGGGATAAATTCAGAGAATATAAACCTAGCGGAGCTCTGAGATCCGTAGACTCTGGTCCACTAGTCCAGACCAGAGTCCAGACTAAACATGGAGAAGCAGCATTTAGCTGTTATGCTGCAAACAAGTGGAACAAACTGCCAGTGGAGAATAAACTTTCACCAAACTGTAGTAACTTGACACGTTTTGAAGTACTACATGACTTTATTCCATAACAGGAATCTCCACAACGTACAGCTAACGTGCTGTTCAGAACACACATTTTCTCTGGAGAACTTCTTCTCTGTACCTCCCAGCGTTATACAGTGACAGCGCCACTAAATTTATACATCACATCACTACACAAACGTAGACACTTTAAATCAGGTTAAAAACTTTTCTTTTCTCCTGCACCTATGCATGAAATCTGCAGCTAACTTTTAACTTATCTGGCTTTTAATTATTTTAACTTCATTTATCATTTTATTGTGATTTTTGCTGTTTGTTTCTGTCTTTTCTGCTTTCTTGCAGCATTTGTAATGATTTTAATGTTTTATGTGCACTTTGAATTATCTCGTTTGTGAAATGTGTTATAGTACAAATAAACTTCCCTTGTAGTTTTATTCAGATTGATTCATGTTTTAATGGAGATTTCATCATTTCTTTTGAGAAAACCAAAATTATTTTCTAATAGCTTCTAAACCAACTTTAATAAAACTTCATAAACACTTTGTATTTTATTAATCATATTTAATATTCTATTCTTTTTAAGGTTTGAATATCTGTGAACACTTATTGAAACAGAATCTAGATTCTGATGTTGTTGAAAGGATGTAAAGAATAATGTTGGAGACGAGGACTCATGTTGAAATAAATCTACATTGTGAAGCAACCCTTTCTTACACTGGATTAGAAATATTGTAGAAAATTATACTGAATTACCAGGTTTTACAGAACATTGTGCTCTTGTAGACGTAACATGTAAGGTTATAATGACATGATTTTAATAATAATAGGTGGTGATCTGAAGCGGCCGGTCTGAGGCATTAAATGAGTCCCACTCCGGCCCTGCTGTCTCCTGCAGGAAGGTTCCTGCTTATATAGGCGCTGACAAAAGACTGTACAATGCTGCCCCCTGGTGGCCAAACAAGATATATACAGATACTTAAAAATGGCTCCTACAGACGCAGAAACAAAACTATGGATCTTTCAGATTAATTCACTTTGGGACCTGCTTCCAAAAATGAGTGTTAACAAGCTTCCAAAATGCTGCTTGTATGAGGACAAAATGTCCAAACACTGGACATTTTTTATGGCTACACTTAAACTCGTCCCCATGTGGACACGAACTCAGCTGTTTCTGCTCCTTCCCTTTCTCTTCCTGCTGAAACTTTCTCACTTTCAGTCCTTCACGTTGTAAATGAAGTTTTAACAGTTACAGAGCCAGTGTTTTAGCATTTATTTAATTTTTATTTATTTTTCTGGGCCTTTCTTTGACGTGTAGCTGTTTCAGGTTTACAGAAAAATTTTTCTAAACTGATTTTAGTCTAAATAGTAAGCTGCTGGGCCAATTTCTACAGAAACCATCTCTACAAACCTCCTTCAGCTGTACTGAACCACAGATTAGTTGAGGACAAATTTACAATTATTGTAAAACTGAAGACAGTTTGATATTTCTTCAGCTGCAGGTTTGTGATGAAGTGGAGTGAAAACATCCAGCTTTGGGAAAGAAGTGACAAAGATTTGACTGCGTCTGCAAAAAGTGCTTCACCTGCCTCCAGAGAAATCTCTGCCATACCAGCTGTACCTGGAGGCCAGAGAGGAGGCTCTCGTTGAAGAGTTACCAGGAGTTAACAGGTGCATATTAAACCATGTCGCCCAGACCAGTGAAGCAACATTTTCTCTACATCACCCTCTTGCTGTCTTCAGCTTTCTGAAACCTTTGAAATACAGAAACAAGAATTTCCAGCATTAAAACCTGGTTTAGATGTTAAATGTATTGTTTCTCTTGCAGGTATTGACTCTTTATATTTCTCCCATACGTCTATAAGGAGAACATGAACCTTTTTATCCCTCTTGGAGACTCTGATGCAGACATGTGGTGTTTAACTGAACCAAACACACACAACAAAGTCAGCAAGTTAACTTTTCTTATTGATTGTATGACTGAAATTATAATAACATTTAGATTTAGATTTAAACATTTAGATTTAACATATAGCATTTAGATTAAGATTTAAAATTTAGCTTTAGATGTTCTATTTGACCATTATACATGTGGTTAAAAGTTATGTTAAATGTAGTAAAAATGTGCTAAATGTGAGAAAAGTGAGATAAATAATGAAAATGTGTCAGCTACAACTTTTATACTGAATTTTTACACTTGGCGCCCCATATGAGACAGAGTAGAGACAAACTAACTGACCCACCTCGCCTCTAGGCCTGTCGCGATAAGCAATAAGTCAATTATAATTGCACGGTAAGAAAAAAAGCGCGATAAGTTTTCTGGCTGCGATAATTTTCGTTTCGTTTTTCTCCCCTTTCTGTCTTACTGTAGCATAGACTGTGTATGACAACAGGTTTCACAATGGAGAATCTCGACTGAACGCTCTGGTTTCTTGCAGTGATTTCTCTCGTGTCTTGACAGCAGCATGTTGCAGCAGGAGACGTGGTGAACCACTAACCTGTACGAGCTGGTGCTGCATTTGTTTACAGGGCTGTTCACTTTCACGCAAAGAACATGAGAGTCACGCATTTGAGTGACTTCTCACCATCTTGTGCTAAACCTCCAATTTCTCACGCTGAACTACACATTAAGACCAATGGCGGCTAATGGAGAGGTTTGAAAAAATTCCCAGTGGGCAGCATGACTTTTGGACCGGCGTCCCAGCGTATGTGAAAAAAGTGCAGCGTCGCGTCGCAGCAGCAGTTTATTCGTTGCTCGTAGACAGTCTGACACGCAGCGATGAGGGAGATGTTTCAGCTTCATAAACAGCAACGATGCTCAGTTTATTTTTTTTTCTAGTTTTTTTAATACAATGGTACTAGCTGGAAGTTTTGCATGTTTTCCCTGTCTGAGCTCCATGTTTAATATTTTTTATATATTTATTGAAGGGTAATTTTGTTTACAGAACAGAGACTTTATTATCCATCATACTTATTGTTTTTGGTCGTGTTTGGTTTTCATTCATTGTTAATTAGACTAAGAGTCTGTTCTATTTATTGTTTTTGTTTTATTTAAAATTTCTTCCAGTTCCAGTGTAAAATGTTCTTTAGAATTTAAAGTTTATTGACCGTTGAAAAGGTGTATTTGCATTATTACGGGATTGTCATTATATTCTGAACCTTCCTCCACCACCAGCTGCTGGTGGAGCTTCGTTCAGCAGCTACAGGGAACCTCTGGTGAAGCTGGAATAAAACACACCGTGTGGGACATATTTATGCAGACCATGATGTTTCATGTTGCTACTATAACTTCTCTTTGTATATTTGTCATGTTTTTAGACTCATTGTCCAAACTGTGGTTGTAAACAGATAACGGGTGATGGTCGGATCCATCCTGTTTTTAATCTGGCTTTGATCTTAGAACCCACAAACATTCCTGTTACACAATAAATAAATAAACTTCCTCATGTTTCTGATTGTCTTATATGTTTGCTGCTTCTTCTGCTGAAGCAAGATGTATGAAATGAATTGATCCTGTATATTTAGACATGCCCAGAATATGATCATTTATCAGAAATGAATCCACACAGAGAAACAATTTATTTGATTTTACTATTGATCCACTCATTGGCTACAGAACAAGTCTACATCATCAACCTCCCTCCACTGTGCTTGACAGTGTGTATGAGGTGTTGGTCTTTCTGACTCTGGTCTTTGACCTGCTGACTCCACATGGCAGCAGAGAGGAAGAGGAGGAGGAAGAGGAGCAGGTTGTTGCTCAGCCACAGCAGCATGAACCAGTCTGGCTCTTCAGACACAATCCATTGCCCCACAGCGGCTTCTGGAGGGACAGCAAGTCACCTTCAATGTCTGCAAAACACAACTGCAGTAATTAACACTCACAACACTTTGCACGCACACACACATGAAAACACACACCCGGTGGGTGCAGCATTCTCTGTCAGGCTCTGCTGACCTGCAGATTCAGCAGGAACCTGATGGACTTGTGCTTCTGTTTGTGAGGAGATTTCATTTACAGCTTTATGGAAAATGTGCACATGGACAGAAAATCTCCATCTTTAATCATATTCAGGAGTTTCCATGAAACAACCAAGTAAAACTAGTAAAGTTATGGTGGAAAATAAGCCAGTACTGGTAGGAAAAGAGCTAAACCTCTAAATGCTGTAAAGCTACATGGAGGACAGCGTGGATGAGATCCTCTGTGTAACACGGTCCTGTTAAAAACTGTTAGAGGTTTTATATGACCCACTTCCACTCGTCTTCTTCTTGCATCAGGTTAATACTCACATTATGTACAGCACCTAGTTTCTATGTGTCTGTTTTAAAGGGCTTTAAAACTGAGTTAATACAAATGAAAATGATGCAGGTAAAAATAAAAATGCTGCTTTTTATACCAGTCATGTTACTGACCTGTTGCTAATTAACCCCGTTAGCTGTCAAATGTTCCTCTAGTTGTTTTAAATATGCAGTAGTTACTTTTCCAGCCTTTTGTTGCTCCTGTTCCAACTTTTTACAGAAGTGTTGCTGCAAAAAATGATCAAATGTTTCTATTTCTGATATGCTGTTTATGTTCTACTGGGAATAAAATACAGGTTTAAGAGATTTGGACATACTTACATTCTGTCTTATTCAGGTTTTATGAAGCGTACCATCTTTTTGGGGATCGAAGTTCTAACTGGAAGACCAAAGAAAGATTTTCTTTCATGCTTAAATATCCAACATTCAGTTAACAAGAATCCATGTGTTGCTTTGTTTGCAGCAACTTAACCAAGATTCCTGAACGATGGCCTGAAATTTCTTTTAATCAGACCCGATATTTGTCTCTCTGGCCAAGAAGCCAAAGTCCTGATACGCTGGTCCCCCTGGATCCGCAGGTCCAGATCCAGGGTTTAAGATCAGTATGTAGCAGGAAGGGCTCAGAGGTTCGTCCCTGCAAGGCCGTCCCTGAAACACACGTCTGGGAGACACCTGGAGGAGCAGATGTTGCCCTAAAACAGGGATCAGCAACTTCCAGTGTTTCTCTGCTCCAACACACCTGACTGAAATTAATCTGTGGACTTGTTGACACATTTACAAAAGCCTGCGGGAGAACCGTCTCACTGAATGAAGTGTGTTGCAGCAGGGAAACATGTACAACCTGAAGGTCACCAGCTCCTCGAGGACCGGTGGCGTCCATCCCTGCACTCCATCACAAGATGCTCTAAAACATCCCAAAGAGATGGAAAACAATCAAAGTGATGCATAAATATCTAATAAGATGTGAAACGATGAAAAACAAACATCTAAATCTACAACACAAACACAACCTTAACAAGATGAGAAATTAAAAGAAGATGACTCGAAAAGTGTCAGAGTAACTCCAAAGCAGCAACATGAGAGTAAATAAAAAATTATTATTGAATAAAAACAAATAAAACCAATAAAACTAAAACAGGAACAGAACTGGGCTGAAAGCCAAAGAAGAAAAATGGCTTTTAAGAAGAGTTTAAAATGGACGATGAGGTTCTTGAACAAATACAGGTGAAGAACAAAGAAGTGGCTTTTAGTTGTTCTAAAGTTTCACTGCAGCTCAAAACACACTTAAAAACAAATAAACAGGCAGATCAGTGCAGGACTGGTTTTTTAAAGGGCCAGAGAGACAAAAGAGCCTAAAACAAACCTGAAACCACAACAGACTCAAACCCGCCGTGTTCCCAGCATCCATCTGTTCCACAAGCTCCTGGTCTCATTTCTGATTATATTTCAGTACAAATAATTCCAGAAATCAGGCCGACGTGAGACTGATGTGGAATAAATAGTCACATCCACAGAAAAGGAGGTCACTTCAATTAAATTCAGTAAAAATAACAGAATAAAAAGAAAAATCAGCAATAAAAACAAGCGTTTGAAAACAAAGACGACTAAAGACCCAGAACGCTCAAACAGATGCAACTATAAGGAAAAAAGGTACGAATGTTTATAAAAAAGCCACAAATATAGAAAAGTACGGAATTATACAAAAATGATGCACTGCATGAAGAGAAAGATTTACAAACCACCACGTAATACAAACACTTGATTTCAGACTCAAACCTTCCCTCCATGTCAGCAATGAGAAGCTGAACTCAAACATCATGGTGATGGCTTCATGGAGCTGCTACAGCCTCTCCACAGGGACCAGGACCCGTCACCAAAACCTGGATATGATACAGGATGATGTGTTGGAAGCAGAGAAGAAATTACACACAGTCTAAAAACAGCCTGACTCTGGTGGGATTGATGGAAACATGACGTGGAGAAGCAGCAGCAAACATCCAGCTCCTCATTCAGCCTCAGAAGTTCTTCTTATTGTTGCTTGGCCTCTTTTCTCTGCTCAGACTTAAAATGCCTCCTGACCCACACTCTAAGCTAACAAGCAGCTTCTCACCTCAGTTACAGGCAGAAACTAGATGAGCTCCAGGATATGAATGACTGATCTTGCTGGATGCAGCAGCAGTGGAAATGACTTCTGGCTGCATGCTGAGGCTTCATCCTGGAGTCAATCAAGACCTGAGAACCTCCATCAGTATCTGGAATAAAAGTTCCAGCAGGAGAAACTCGTTGAAAGCAACGCTGGGAAAATTAATCTGTGGTGTTGCTGCTTGGGACACGAAGGTTAGCAAGTGCAGGAAATCTGCAGAAAGCTCCTTCAAACATATCAAACGTTATTTATAAAAACTTTATTTATAGAGCACGTTTCATACACAAGCAGCACAAAGCGCTTTAAATACTAAAACAATGATTACATTAAAAAGATTAAAATAATTTAAACACACACCTGATCTTCCTCCACCTTCCCTCTCATGACCACAGAGGATAAATTCACCTGGAACACAGTAGAAAATGTAAATGTTCATCTTCTCCTAAAAGAAAAGCACATTAGTTTCAGTGGAAAGCAGAAGATAGCAGCCCAGTCCATCCAGGAATGAGGAAAGTCATGTCTGATGAGGAACTGGGTAAAAGTTCACTTCCGTCCACTTTGGACATTTTCTCTGATGATGCTGTGTGAAATGCAGGAGCAGAAATGAGTTTATTATCCAGTTTAACCACTGCAAGCATTTCAAAGTGCAGTTCCACATCATGAACACAGGGGGGCAGTGTTGTCATATTTATCTTTGCCTTATTTCTGATGGATCAATAAAGTAGAAACAGACTTAAATGTGTCCTTAGTGTCAATATTAACAACACTAAAAGCCAGAATGACGCAACTTTTCATCAACAATCATTTAAGGAAAAGTATTAAAAGTACAAACAATTAATAAAAGCTGAAATATCTTTGTTTAGTTATCTCTAGAGAGAAAAACTAAAAACTATTATATTTCCTTCGTAAGCTGACTTAATTATTCTCCATGAAATTCAGGCAGAAATCTGCAGGTTGAATTTGATCCTTTGGGAGAAAACTGACACAAAATACAAAATCATGTGTAAAATGTTCCTGCTGAAGCTCATCTGGAGGGTTTGGACAAATATAATCTTTTGTTGGATTGTTCTGGTGGAAAAAGTTCTGCTCTGGTTCTGGTTGAGTTAAACTACTGGTTACCTCGACCCTTCGGCTAGCTCCCGCTCATTAAACTCATCACTTCCAGCCATACATCGCCGAATATCACCAAATCATAAATGTGTGTCACCAAATGTGTAAAGGGTGATTCCAGTAAACTTGCAGCAATCATACAGGTGGAACATCTCCATCTTCATTGTTTGGCTCTGAACTGGTTTCCAGGTGATTGTGTGTTTTCATGGTAAATTCGGGGCTTTTGTGAACGTAGTTTGAATTTGTTGGGTTTGTGTTTGTGAGAAAATGGTGGAGTTTCAGGGAATGTTGGTAAAAACTGTAACTCTGTTTCCCTCTTCATCCTCTGAACACACTCACATAGAAGGATGTTTTCCACATTTCCCAGTCAGCTGATCCATCATCCAGAAGAAGAGGCAGGAGAACATGGCTGCCTGAACCGAACCACACATCCACCAGATGTGGCCCCAATCTGCTGATTACATCACTTCCTGCTGGAACTGATCCAGACGGAAGAAGTGGTGGAGTAGAAACAATGTGGCTGTACAGGTGTGTGGATCAAACTGTGATCCCTCCTCCCCACACCCCTCAAAGATCAATAACAAATCTGATCTCATTCTACTTTCATATGAGACGAGTTAAATGATGATGGAAAATAAAGAACCAGATAGGTGATGTGTGGAGTTCCAGATGAAAACAAGACTGATGAGAAAAATCTGACACTTTAGGATTAAACTGACTAAAACATGTCAGACATGTTTCTGTAAGGCTGTAAAATGTAAAGAGGAGGAGGAAGATCTGATGTTGCTCCTCCTACCTGTCCTCCTCCTACCTGTGCTCCTCCTACCTGCCCTCCTCCTACCTGTCCTCCTCCTACCTGTGCTCCTCCTACCTGCCCTCCTCCTACCTGTCCTCCTCCTACCTGTCCTCCTCCTACCTGTCCTCCCTCCATCACAGGTAGAAATGTGACTCATTCCAGGAAGCAGCTCACCTGTGTATCAGTGGAGATTCTTCTTCTTCTTCTTCTCTGAACAAACTGTAAGTGTGAACTTTCCTCTTTGTTTCTGGAATGTTTGGAGAATGTGTTCACTTCTGATTTCAGCTCCAACTTTGATCTCTGCTGTTTGAAGACAAATCTACATGATGATCAGATCGTTATTTCTCTGAGGATCAAACTGTGGTTTTGTTGATGTGTAATGAGGCGGGAATGTGGCTCTACAGAACAACTTGAACTCTGACTTTCTCTTCGTGTTCACAGTAAAAACAGTCAGGCAGGTTTTTCAGGTTTTAAGTTCTGTGTTGCAACATTATTTCCTGGATTATAATCCACCTCCACCTTGTTTCACATAAACAGCTCCAGTTACAACAACGTTGGGACTCTGTGTAAAAGTGTGGAAAACCAGAATTCACTGATTTATAAAACTTATCAGGTCATATTTTATTCCCATATCATCTGGAGGATTGTTTTTAGCTCCAACATCTGGTTCTCCCACTCAGAGATATTTTCTAACTCAAACTGTCCCACTTCCACTGTGTTTAATGTGCTTCTGTTGTTTTATCTTCTTCTTTGTATTTGCTATGAAAATGTGAATGAAGTGAATTATAATTATTCTGCATATTATGGTCCTCTTTGTCTTGTAAATAGTTTCATCATCATGGCCTGTGCTGGTCTGCAGCTCCATCCCTCCATCTGGTGTCCTGATAGAAGTCCAGCAGCTGAAGGCAGCTTCCTCTTCCTCACTGCTGTCTGACTGCATCCATCTGACTCTGATATGAAGCAGAAACTCAGAGCCAATCAGAGGAGGAGCAGCAGATGATGGAAAGGAGGATTTCAGTAGATGTTCAGATGAATGATGTGTGTTTCCTCTGCAGGTGAAGGTAGAAAGTGTGTGTGAGCTGATGTGAATCCAGCATCATGGATCAGGACAGAGAGGAGGGAGTCCCTCCCTCTAAAACCACTCAGAGGTGAGATGTCCATCTCTAACTGTCCATGACTCTTCTCCATGTCAGAGATCACAACTCACATTACCAAACATCTGGATTCACAGGAACCAGCCTGGACCTGGACCTGGACTTGGACCCAGCTGTGTTTCCATGAAGAGCGACCGGCCAGTGGAACAACCTCTTCATTTCAGATCAGACCAGCAGTGAGTATCAGAGTCCAGTGGAGGTTGGATCAGGTTTCAGATGAAAACCAGTTTCAGGTTCATCATTTCTGGACGTCTCTGCTGAGACGAATCTGCAGCATCATGATCGTCATGTGATAGATTTGATTTGTCTTCCAGATTCTTCTACAAACTATATGTTGAACAATTTCAGAATTCAGCTGTAAAATTATTAAACCATCTTTATTCACAGGAATCAACCTGAACCAGGACCTGAACCTGGACCTGGACCTGAGCCCAGCTGTTTGTCCTTTAAGAGCGACCAGTCAATGGACCATTTTCTTGAGTTTAAATCAGAGCCACAGAGGTGAGCTTTGTAAAATTGTTTCATCAGTTTAGTTTTATTCCATCTTTTGTTTCAACACAATAATAATAATAATAATAATAATAATTATGATAATAATAATAATGATAATAACAATAATAATAATAATAATAGTAATAATAACAATAATAATAATAATAATAATAATATTAATAATAATAATAGTAATAATAATAATAATAATAACAATAATAATAATAATAATAATTAATGATAATAATAATAATAATAATAATAATAATAATATTAACAACAATAATAATAATAATAATAATAATAACAATAATAATAATAATAATAATAATAATAAAGGACATCTTCAGTATTTAAGGTGAAATATCCAGATGAAGCTCAAATAATAAACATGTGAGTTTTATTAAATATTTCTTGTGAGCTGAGAATAATCAGGAGGATTCTGTCTCAGTGCAGGAAACATAGAATCTCCATAATTCAACTTTCTCATCTGTGGAACGTAGAAGCAGACGAGAGTTTTTCCTCCTCTGGAAAAAGGAAACAGATTCTGGACGTTTTCCAGAAGTTCAGGAGATTCTCTGAACCTCAGTTACTAAGTGACCTGCAGTCAGTTTGGCTCCTCACAAACACACCAAACTTTTTCTTAGTGGAAAACTCCAACATCAAACACATTTATACTGGGAGCTGCCCAGTCTAACCAGTCTCATCCAAGCACACACTGGCTGTGGCTGCCTTGCTCCAGGGCACCTCAGCACAGAGCTTCATGAAGGTGTTGGTGAGAGCTTCCTAAAAGCTGAAAGCAGCTTCTCCATGTGACAGAATGTGATGTGATTCTTCCTGATGCCTCCACAGAGTGGACCAGCAGAGCTCAGAGCTTCCCAGTGGTCAGTCTGCCCAGCCGCATCAAACACAGCTGGACTCCATATTTATGGTCTGTACATGTACAACAACTACTTTTCCATCTCTTCTGTCCACATCATCTCCATGCTGACCTTTGTAGACCAGTGGATTGTCAGTGTGTCCAACATGGATCTGATGTTTGGCTCCATGATTTCAGTCTGATTGTGTCCTTCATATCGTTTCTCTTCCAGCTGCTGGAGGACAACATGATCACTTTCATGAAGAAGGAGCTGAAGAAGATCCAGAAGCTTCTGAGTCCAGATTACCCAGAATGCTCAGTGTTGGAGGGTGAGGATGAAGAGCAGAGGAAGAGCAGCAGAGAGGCGTTAGTGAAGATCACAGTGGACTTCCTGAGGAGGATGAAGCAGGAGGAGCTGGCTGAGCGTCTGCAGAGCAGTAAGAGGATTTCTCTAAAGATTGAAGCTGCTGGATAAATGACACATTTACTGATGTCTCAACACATGAACATCACATATTCACATCCTCATTCCTCAGAGGCTTCAAATCTTTACTGACTCTTCTTATTTCTTCTTTTCTTTCAGAATATTTTGCTCCAGCTTGTCAACGTAAACTAAAATGTGGTCTGAAGAAGAAGTTCCAGTGTGTGTTTGAGGGGATTGCTAAAGCAGGAAACCCAACCCTTCTGAAGCAGATCTACACAGAGCTCTACATCACAGAGGGAGGGACTGCAGAGGTCAATGATGAACATGAGGTCAGACAGATTGAAACAGCATCCAGGAAACCAGACAGACCAGAAACAACCATCAGACAAGAAGACATCTTTAAACTCCCACCTGGAAGAGATGAACCAATCAGAACAGTGATGACAAAGGGAGTGGCTGGCATTGGGAAAACTGTCTTAACACAGAAGTTCACTCTGGACTGGGCTGAAGACAAAGCCCACCAGGACATCCAGTTGACATTTCCACTGACTTTCAGAGAGCTGAATGTGCTGAAAGAGGAAAAGTTCAGCTTGGTGGAACTTGTTCATCACTTCTTTACTGAAACCAAAGAAGCAGGAATCTGCAGCTTTGAAGAGTTCCAGGTTGTCTTCATCTTGGACGGTCTGGATGAGAGTCGACTTCCTCTGGACTTCCACAACAATGAGACCCTGACTGATGTTACAGAGTCCACCTCAGTGGATGTGCTGCTGACTAACCTCATCAGGGGAAACTGCTTCCCTCTGCTCGCCTCTGGATAACCACACGACCTGCAGCAGCCAATCAGATCCCTCCTGACTGTGTTGGCATGGTGACAGAGGTCAGAGGGTTCACTGACCCACAGAAGGAGGAGTACTTTAGGAAGAGGTTCAGAGATGAGGAGCAGGCCAGCAGGATCATCTCCCACATGAAGACATCACGAAGCCTCCACATCATGTGCCACATCCCAGTCTTCTGCTGGATCACTGCTACAGTTCTGGAGGATGTGCTGGAAACCAGAGAGGGAGGAGAGCTGCCCAAGACCCTGACTGAGATGTACATCCACTTCCTGGTGGTCCAGACCAAAGTCAAGAAGGTCAAGTATGATGGAGGAGCTGAGACAGATCCACACTGGAGTCCAGAGAGCAGGAAGATGATTAAGTCTCTGGGAAAACTGGCTTTTGATCAGCTGCAGAAAGGAAACCTGATCTTCTATGAATCAGACCTGACAGAGTGTGGCATCGATATCACAGCAGCCTCAGTTTACTCAGGAGTGTTCACACAGATCTTTAAAGAGGAGAGAGGACTGTACCAGGAGAAGGTGTTCAGCTTCGTCCATCTGAGTGTTCAGGAGTTTCTGGCTGCTCTTCATGTCCGTCTGACCTTCATCAAGTCTGGAATCAACCTGATGAAAGAACAAAAAAAACTTTCTAAAAAGTCCACAAACTTAAAGAAAAATTATTCAAAACATCTCCACCAGAGAGCTGTGGACGAGGCCTTACAGAGTCCAAATGGACACCTGGACTTGTTCCTCCGCTTCCTCCTGGGTCTTTCACTGCAGACCAATCAGAGTCTCCTACGAGGCCTGATGACACAGACAGGAAGTAGCTCCCAGACCAATCAGAAAATAGTGCAGTACATCAAGAAGAAGATCAGTGAGAATGTGTCTGCAGAGAGAAGCATCAATCTGTTCCACTGTCTGAATGAACTGAATGATCGTTCTCTAGAGGAGGAGATCCATCAGTTCCTGAGATCAGGACGTCTCTCCACAGATGAACTGTCTCCTGCTCAGTGGTCAGCTCTGGTCTTCATCTTACTGTCATCAGAAGAAGATCTGGAGGTGTTTGACCTGCAGAAATACTCTCCTTCAGAGGAGGTTCTTCTGAGGCTGCTGCCAGTGGTCAAAGCCTCCAGCAAAGCTCTGTAAGTACATATATAGCAGGATGTGGAGGATTATATTGCTGCTGTTTGTTCAGAGATCAGAGATGAACACAGGTGAAAGCTCAGCCTCATAGAAATTTGAACAAGTCATAAAGATATGGGTGTGTAGACGCTGAGAAAGTCTCTTTCCAACTCTTTTAAAGGAGATTATGTCGTTTGATTTTAACTGATTTTCATCTTCCTGAGAGATGCTTCATCAGAAGGGAATGCTGATGGAGCTTAAAAGGAAGAGTGATTACTCTAAAGTTTGTTCCATCAGACATTTAAACATTTGGAACTGTTGTGACTGTTATTTACTCTGGGATCTGATTGGGTTCTACAAAGTTGGGTTCTTTTATTAAATAATGAAATGGAGATTTGAACAGTTTTTTGGGGAAAGTTTCAGGTGAAAAGCTGCAGGACATCTGAATTAGATCTTCCAAGATCTCTTGAATTTGCATCCAAATTGAATTTACAACCTGGACCCTGGGTTGGAACAACTCCAGGAATCAGATCATGATCAGATTTTTGGTGTGCATGTAAACAGGCTCAAAAATTGGTGTAACGTAGTTCCAACATAACAAAGCTCATTCTGTGCTGATAAATGCTAAACTCCATTCATGACTGACCTGATCTAAAGGCCTGTACTACGAAGCTGAAATTTCTTTTATAAGGGTGTCTTCAGCGTCAACGCTGGGTTTTCTGTACTACGACGCTGGTCCACTTACCAAGCTGTATTACTGCAACAACCAACGCTGAACAGCTAACCTGCTCCAGAGCAGGTTTTGTTCTGGATAAGAGATCAGCGAGTATAAAAGTGCCAACTCCTGACCAATCAGATCACATGAAAAATGACCTGCCCATTTTTAGAAGATCCAAAGATCTTCAGAAGATGGCAATTTTCTGCCAGCATTCCTTCCTGGCTTTTGTTGCAGCAACAGTGTCACTTTTAGTCTGAATTATATTTTTAAATTCTTTGTATTTTTGAAGAATAATAGTCTGCTCCTCCATGGTAAAACACAATGCTCTGAAGGGTTTGTCCATGTTTGCGATTGTTCAGAACCTCCAAACACCACCCCTTTTATGTGAACTTGCACTGATCTTAATTGGAAAACCCTGGGTTGAGTTACCGAGTTGATAACCAGCTTTGTAGTACAACTTATCCAGATCCTGGATGTCTGGGTAAATCAACCCAGGTAACGGAGAGAAATCTGGGGTATGTTGATCAAGCTTCGTAGTACAGGCCTCTGAAGTCAGCCCCACCCATCAACCGGATAGATTAGTTCGGGAGGTACATGATGTACTTTGTTGTATGAATTAAATGTTCACACTGTAACTGATTATCTGGAAATTCTCAGCCACCATTCTGAATCCTTGTTCACTCATGATGTCTTTGAGCTTTAAAATCCACCACATGGACACAATAACAAGGTTAGAAACCTGATTTTCTCTACAGGTGGTCCTTCGGTCTGCATCCACCATGAGGGCTGATTATTTTTGTCACATATATAATTAGTGTTTTTCTCTGTAACTTTCTCTCCAGGCTGAATGTGTGTGGTCTCTCAGAGAGAAGCTGTGGACCTCTGTCCTCAGTTCTCAGCTCCCAGTCCTCCAGTCTGACAGAACTGGACCTGAGTAACAACGACCTGCAGGACTCAGGAGTAAAGAAGCTGTGTGATGGACTGAAGAGTCCAGACTGCAAAATGAAAACTCTCAGGTCAGGATTCATTAAAACCGAGAGTTTAAAATGAGTTTTTATTAATAACTAATAGAAAACATGTGGAAGGTGTTTGTATGATTGTCTCTGATTTAGGCCTCTTACACCACATGAACTTAGCAAAACCAGTAACCGGTCCCACATCCCTAACCTCTCAGAACATATGAAATCTTTGTTCCCCTTGGCAAAGCAAATTTGTTTGGCATAACACAGCAACCAGACTATCATTCTGCTTGTTATGATGCTGGACAGGACAGGTAAAAAACAAACAAACAAACAAATGGAATTACGGTAACCACATGGCAAGAAAAACCACAGGGAAACATGACAGATGTTGTGACAATGGAAAACTGAAACTGAGCGGTATAAACACAGAGGATCTAATCGGAAACAGGTGAAATTCATTTGCAATTAATCCCGGTGAGCGAACAAACAAGAAGAAAACACAAAACAGAAGGAGAATGAATTTCAAATTAAAACAGGAAACCAGAAAGAAAATTACCCCAAAATAATCAGTAAAACTAAACCATATAACACACAGACTATGACAGAGACAGGTCCAGACATTCTGCTTTAGTTTCACAGCAGTTCTCTCAGAGTTTCTGTCATACGTGTTCTTTCTGCAGCCTGTCAGGATGTCTGATCACAGAGGAAGGCTGTGCTTCTCTGGCCTCAGCTCTGACCTCCAACCCCTCCCATCTGAGAGAGCTGGACCTGAGATACAACCATCCAGGAGACTCAGGAGTGAAGCTGCTGATGGCTGCACTGAAGGATCCACACAGACTCAGGTATGGAGAGGCTGCTGCAGCCACACAATGTCTGATAGAGGAGGAAGATCTGCAGACATTTTCTCTGTCCTTCACTCAGTCCTGCTTCATGCTGGATATGAGTGTTATATGAACCATCACACATGTAGGAGCCTTTTTCCTTTGCTCACAGCAGATATGTGAGTAGGAGAGTCTCCAAGGAGGACATCTGCAGGAACAACAGTGATAACTGTCTGTTGCTCAGAGTTTCTTCAGTCTGGAAACATCTCTGCAGGTTAAAGGGACATTCTGTCATAGAAACATCTTTTCTGTCCTCTGACCCTGGATCAGACACAGAGATGCTCCAGGAAATGTTAGCTTAGCTTAGCTTAGCACAGATATTTATAAAAGCGTGTGAACAGTCATGTTCTTGTAAAGTTCTATTTATGCCATGGCTGTAGGGGCCAGTGGTTGGGGTCACCTCATGGCAGAGGGTGAGGCCACTGGTGGTGCCTGGGTCGGTGGGTGTCAGCCCTGGGGCGGGTGGCCAGGCTATTCTGGGGCGGGCTGGGTGGAAAGGTGTAGGGGTTAAAAGGGGGTTGGAGTGAGGTTCGGGGGATTGTAGGGGAAGTTGCTGGGGTGTGAGACAGGGATGTTTGTATGTTGTGTGTGTGTTTTTGCTGTGGATAATGTGTGTAGTGGTGTGGGTTTGTATGCGTAGGCATGTGCTAGGATGAGCGGGAGTGTGCAAGATCACAAGTGAGTAGGTGGGGTGGGGAGGGATGACATGACCCTGTGGCAGAGGCTTGGGTGGGCCTGGTGGTGGTGCGCTGTAGACCTGGGCTCTCCCACTTCTCGTCTCTTTCCCCCCTGGGTGTGTCATGCGGGGTGTAGCCAAGGGGGCCACCCAAGTGGCTTCCTGGGCTGCACCCTGTAGCAACTCGCCTTTCAGTTTTAATTACACTTAGACATCTAAACACAAACATAACACACAAACAGCTTCTGGGGTGTGTGTCATGTAGTGCATGGAGGGTGGGACTACTAATATGACCTTGCTCCCAGCACGATATGGTCACTGCCCCTCAGTTTTACTTGCAAAAAACACACTGACCACAAACAGTTATGAGCGGGGAAGAGGAGGGCAATGGAAACCTCTCACACACCTGTTCCCCAGGATGCCACCAGGGGAATGCCGGGGGAGGTGGTTGCCTTGGGGGCCGGGACCAGGGGCTGCGCTGATGGTGGGCTGCTGATCCTGGGGACCCAGGCTGGCTGCATCTGGGTCCAGCAAAAAAGTCAATTGAACACCTGTTGCCATGGCAACGGGGTGCCCGCCATCTTGGCGTGAACGTCCATTTTTTTTTTTGCATTTTTTGCACTTTACACACATTGTATTTGAACAAACTAGCCTGAGGGGATTCGTGCGAGTCACTCCAAACTTGGTGGGAAGCTTTCTGACAAGTTGGGGACCAAACGCTATTCAAATCTTTCTAATAGTAGAAAGCGTGTTACCGTGGCAACCGACAGAAAAACGCCTTCTCACCATGAAACACGGTTTCCTCATATCTCCATAGAAATACATGGGATCTGCACGAAACTTGACAGTATTCATACGTGTAACACCCCTAGTCCAGCAAAGAAGTCAGTCGAACACCTGTTGCCATGGCAACGGGGTGCCTGCCATCTTGGATTTCACTGCCATTTGAACGAACTAGTCTGAGGGGATTCGTGTGACTGACTCCAAACTTGGTGGGAACGTTCCTGACAAGTTGGGGACCAAACGCTATTCAAATCTTCCTAATAGGAAAAAGCCTGTAACCGTGGCAACCGACGGAAAAAGCCTTCTCGCCATGAAACACGGTTTGCTCATATCTCCATAGCAATACATGGGAACTGCACCAAACTTGACAGGATTCATACACTTTGGGTCCTTAATGCATTACACCACCTGTTGTCATGGCAACATCGGGTGGCGGGGTCCAGGATGCTCGGACCCGATGGATGCCGCTTGCGGCTTTAATTATACTTCTAAGCGACACAAGGCCACATTTGACCCCCTAAACACCCATGAAAAGTTGTGAAACTTGGCACACACGTCAAGCCCGGCGAAAATCGCTCAACTGAACACCTGTCGCCATGGCAACAGGGTACCTGCCATCTTGGCGTTTTCGGCCATTTTTTTCCCATTTTTTTCACTTTACACACATCGTATTTGAACGAACTAGTCTGAGGGGATTCGTGCGATTGACTCCAAACTTGGTGGGAAGCTTCCTAACAAGTTGGGGACCAAACGCTATTCAAATCTTTCTAATAGCGGAAAGCGTGTTACCATGGCAACCGACGGAAAATGACCTCGCCAAGAAACATGGTTTGCTCATATCTCCATAGGAATACATGGGATCTGCACCAAAGTTGACAGGATTCATATGTGTAACACCCCAAGTCCAGCAAAAAAGTCAATTGAACACCTGTTGCCATGGCAACGGGGTGCCCGCCATCTTGGAGTTCACTGCCATTTTTTCCACCTTATACGCATCGTATTTGAACTCCAAACTTGGTGGGAAGCTTCCTGACAAGTTAGGGACCAAACGCTATTCAAATCTTTCTAATAGCGGAAAGCGTGTTACCATGGCAACCGACGGAAAATGACCTCGCCAAGCAACATGGTTTGCTCATATCTCCATAGGAATACATGGGATCTGCACCAAAGTTGACAGGATTCATATGTGTAACACCCCAAGTCCAGCAAAAAAGTCAATTGAACACCTGTTGCCATGGCAACGGGGTGCCCGCCATCTTGGAGTTCACTGCCATTTTTTCCACCTTATACGCATCGTATTTGAACTCCAAACTTGGTGGGAAGCTTCCTGACAAGTTGGGGACCAAACGCTATTCAAATCTTTCTAATAGGAGAAAGCATGTTACCATGGCAACCATGAAAAAAAGCCTTCTCGCCATGAAACACGGTTTGCTCATATCTCCATAGGAATACATGGGAACTGCACCAAACTTGACAGGATTCATAGTTGTTGGGTTCTTAACACATTACAAGACCTGTTGCCATGGTAACATAGCATGTTAGCTAGCAAATTAGCATGCTAGCAAAAAATGCTAACTCGGTATATCAACATTTCAGATTCTCAGCTGGACGTTTTACTGTGTTACGTACCCTGTTAACAGGTTATCTACCATGCTAGGAAAAGGTGGATGAGACGGGTGGCGGGGTCCAGGACGCTCGGACCCGATGGATGCCGCTTGCAGCTTTCATTATTATTATTATTATTATTATTAATAATAATAATATTTTAATGCACTTGTCTGCACCCTGCTGTAATGATTTATGTAAAGCACTTTGAGTTGTCTTGTACATAAAATGTGCTATACAAATTTGCCTTTGTATATTAGCCTTTGTATACGTTGGTTAGGTGCATTTGTGGGGTGGCCTGGGGGTTGTGTTTTATTTTTTTTTATTTATTTATTTATTTATTTATTTATTTATTTATTTATTTATTTATTTATTTATTTATTTATTTATTTATTTATTTATTTATTCATTTAATAGGGACAGATATAATAAACATAGATTATTGTGTTAAAATAATCTGATGCATGTATCACAGTGTTTATTGCCATGGCTAATTCGCAACACCTGTCCCTAGAAGGGCTTTTAACAGTAAGATTAAATGAACAGTGGAAATTAACAGTAAATACAATGAAATGTCCTGAGACCAGTTAGCACTAGTAAAAGTCTATTAGGTATATACATACACACATACTCAAGCTCACACATATGTACACCTCACTTACACACACATACACACTTCAAATGACATGGTTACACTGCTGTTGCTCCATGAGCCAGGATTTTGTTTGTTTTTTGAAGGTGGACAGTTTAGTTATTCTTTATATTAGCAGAGAGAGAGTTCCACAGATTGGCCCCTTTCACAGAAAAAAACATTCTGGGCAAAAGATGTTTTACAAAATGGAACTTTACAGTCTCCACATGTAGCTGCTTTTGTTTCTCTGGAGGTTTCCAGTCTATTCACAAATTTACAAAGTGGCGGAGCTGCAAGTCCAGTCAAACATTTAAAGAACAACTTTAATTGGTTAAAATGAACAAAATTAATTAAGTTTAAGATTTTGTGTTTATTTAAAATATTGCAATGATGGAACTGAATGGACTTTTTATCTAAAATTTTGAAGGCCCTATTATAAAGCCTCTCATTAGGCTTTAGGGTGGTTTGACTGGTCTGAGACCAAACAGTGGTGCAGTACGACAGATGGGACAGGATTATTGTGTTCAGAAAGACATGAGCACATTCAAATGTCAGACAGCTCCTAATCATCCTGAAACAGTACTGCCAGACAGCACTGCCGATAACAGCAGGAGTTTTTCCAGACACATAAATCACAGTGTCGTCGGCGTACATTTGGAGACCAATTTCACGACACACATCTGGCAGTTCCTTCACATACAGGCTGAAAAGAATAGGCCCCAGTATGGTTCCCTGAGGGATTCCTGTATTAATTTTACATGGGGCAGATTTTACATTATCAATGGCTACACATTGTTCTCCACTCTGTAAATATGATTCGAACCATGAGAGTGCCTTGTGTGACATATTGAAGTATGACAGTTTTGAGATGAGATGTCTGTGGTTTACGGTATCAAATGCCCTCTTCAAGTCCAGGGATACTGCACCCACCATGTTTCCTTTATCAAGTGGCTGCACAATATTTTCTAGTAATGTGCAAACAGCTGATTCAGTCGAATGATTCTGTCTAAAATCATAGTGTTGTGGGTGTACATAGCGATGTGTTTCTAAGTATTGAGTTAGCTGTTCTGAGACTATTTTTTCCAATATTTTTGACATCACTGGAACCAGACTTATTGGTTGATAGTTGCTAATGTCTGTGGTATCTCCGGACTTGAAGATGGGTTTAACTAGTGATTTTTTCCAAGTATCTGGAAATTTTATAGAAACATTTATAATATGGGTCAAAGGCAAGATAATAATTTGGGCATATTTTTTGAGAAAAACTGCATCTATGTTATACATATCCTTAGACAGAGTGGTATTCAGGTCTGATATAGTTTTAAATACCATTGACTGATCCACTTCTCTGATATTGAAATAATTCTCATCTACTGCTGGTATTATACTTAAATTTTTACTATTGGGCTCGTCATCTGAAGATTTGGAAGCAAGATCCTGTACAAATTTAATGAAAATTTTATTAAAAGCATTAGCAACTTGGATCGGGTCTGATGTCTTTTTCTTCTAATTTTAGTTTATATGAATTGTTTCTATTGGTAGTAGGTTTAGTCAGACTGTTAATTTGTTTCCATATTGCTCTACAGTTTCCCTTAGCTTCAGTTAAACTTTTCATGTAGTAGTTTGCTTTTGAACTCCATAATTCTTTTACTACTTGATTTCGTAAGCCTTTAAAAAATAATAAATCTGTGTCATATCTGGTCTTGAGATAGGTTTTTAGAGCAAAGTCTCGTTTTTAATTAGCTGTCGCACTGCATCACTTACCAATGAAAGCTGTACTTTTCTTTGTGGCCTTTTACATGGTTTTAAGAACTTCTCTAAAATATTACTCATAATTGAGGCAAATATATCACAACAGTCATTCACTTGACTATGTTTCGGAACTTCATCCTAATTGGTGTTTGTTAGCTTATTCTCAAATTTAGTAGTGTCCTTGCGTGGAATTACTTTAGTATCTTCTGATTATTTTTATATTCAGTTAGATGCTTTTTAGTGAGTTTTCTGGAAATATCATGTTATGGTCTAATAAACCACATACCAAATTGTATGTTTTTAAGACTCTTTATTATTTGAGTTTATTTGAGAACACTAAATCTATTGCGGTCTGTGATGTTTTTGTTAGGTGAGTTGGTCCATCTATAAACAGATGAAAATCATATTTCGATGTTAATTCTTCAAGTTGTTTCCTACCAGATTTATCCAACCAATTAACATTAAAGTCCCCATAAATAAGCACTTCACTGTTGGATTTAAAACTTTTGAGTATTTTTCCTAAATTTTGATAAAATGTTTTTAAGCAGCTAGATGGTGGGTCATACACTACTAGGATGTTAAACATCATCCGTAGGGGATAAAGTAACATTTACACATACACTTTCAGTTGATAGAGTTTCATCTAATTGGACTTCCTTAGTGTTAAAAGAGTCTTTGATATAAACCAGAACCTCTCCTCCCCTTCCAGTAACCCTGTCCTTTCTAAAGCACTTATATCCAGGAACATCTATCAGTGAGGTAGGAATTCTATTGTGCAGCCACATTTCACTTATACACAGAAAATCAATATTGGAACCAAGTAAAAGAATTCTGATTTCATCACATTTTGGAACCAGGCTTCTAATATTTAGATGACCACCCAAAACACCTTTAGGCTTTACTGTAGGGTCCCAAACAATTTTTGCATGATTTACTGTCTGGAAAAATAAATGTTGTTTCTGCTTTAATATTGCTTGTGACTGCAAAGCTTTTTTATTGTCTGTAATGTCCCTGTTTGTTTGCTTATTCTTGGCTATATGCGTTATAGTGACTTTGTTTTTAGTGGAGCCAGTCTTACTGTAAAGAGCGTGGTCTCTGGATCCTTGTGCGTGAAGTAGTTTTAAATCCAGTTCATCGTTCTCCGCGATAGGAAGATTGCAGTTTTGGGTCAGGTCGCTCCAGGAGTCCGCCGGGCCATCTGTGGGCGCAGTCCCCACTGCCGCCAGGTTCACGTGGGCATATGGAGCTTCCCTCCGGGTTCTTCAGTGCCCGGGTCCGAATGCTGCACGCCAACTCAGGGCACGGCTCACCAATGTCTCTCAATGCAACTCCATCGACCTGTCCCTCGTCCGCTTGCTGCTGTAGATGACATACCAACTCAGTCACGGAGGTTCCTGCTTGCTTGCAAACTCGCCCCGCTGTTCCTCGCTCCACAGCCGCCGACGACTCCATGCCGGTAGTTTGGATGTGCGGCGTACAGTCGGTGACTGGGCCGGGGTTAAGCCGGATGTCACCCGCTAACAGGACTAGGAAGGAAAGATATATTATAGAGCACAAACTGTCTTTTTTCTTGCTATCCAACTCTGGCCTTGTGCGTAATAAGCCTATTACGCGTGCATTTCCAAACTTCAGAAATTAATAGTAGATGGTAAAACGACCATATCCAAAGTTGTTCAGGTATGGCGCATGGCACAGAAGACTGTCTGTATCGTTTTGTGGAATCTTTAGGAGGAGTGATCAAAATGTTAGCAGCTGAAGAAGCCATACCAACCAGATGAGCAGGTCTGAATGCTCATGCTGTTTGTTTGTTCCACGCCGGCATTTCACTTGTTTCTCCTTGTTTGTTGCGGTTTCTGGTTTAATGACAGATATTTGTATCTGCTGTTTATTATTCTTAGTGTTGTCAGTAGAAAGTCTCACAGAGTTTATGAAATTGCCAGATGTTAGAGGCAAAAGCAAGAGGAGCACGGAGCCCAACCAACTGTGCGCCATCTTGACCATCAGTGTGCGGTGGGTCTGGGCTCTACTGCTGTCCTTCTTCCCCTCCTCTCATTTCCCACTAGGCATGTGGGAGGTGGGTGCCTTCCCGGGTTGGTGGCAGCTGCAGTCCCTGTATGGCCCCGTCGGGGGGCGGGGGCATGTCTTGGTCAGGGGGAAGTCCCACGGAATGGGGGTACTTAATGCCACCAGAGGCTCAACAGCCAGAAGGAAATTTGCTTCCCTTTGTACTTACATCCCCAGACCCCTCTACTTTTCCACTCTTTCTCTCTCTCTCTCTCTCACACACACACACACACATGTAGGGACTTGGGAGGCAAACACGCCATGCGGGGTGGAGTGGAGGGGGCCATTTAGTGGCCTCCTCGGCTGCACCCTGTCTTCGCGGTGGGGCAGCTTGGGTTAGTGCTCCAGGGCTGCTACTGAGGGCCCAGGTCTCTGGGCTGTCCTGGTCTGCCTCTGACCTCCATGGTTGCATTTGAACGATCTCACTCACCACTCTTCATCACTGATCACTCCTTATTCCTCTTTTTTTTTTTTTTGTATCTGGTTCTGTGATATGTCTTTTTTATCTGGTTATTATTTTAAAAACTCTTAATGACTAGCAGCTCTGTTTTTCAGCAAAAGCCGTAGGAAACTTTCTGGTGTGTTTATGTACAGGTGTAACAGTTTGTTATCTGACGTGTGGATTCAAGGTTCGTTGCCTTCTGTCTGTGATGTTTTTGGTTCCTTTCTTCTTTCTCTCTTGCTTCTTATTGCTCTCTTCCTTCTTTTTCCTGTCCCCTCTGGTCAGGGCCAACAAGATAACATAGATTCCATGATTCAAAGTAAATAAATGAGGAGAATTATACCCATAAGCCTCCTCTTGGCAGAACAAAGTTGTTCAGCATGATACAGCAACCAGATTATCATTTTGCTTGCTATGATGCTGGACAGGACAAATAAAAAAATAAATAAAATAAAGTTCTCTTTATACATCAGTCCATGTGGAATTGTGCCCGTGTTGATCAGACCTGTATTCCTACCTCTGTATAGATACAGACACATGATGGATGAAAAACTTCCCATGAATGATGCTCAGTGATTCTCCCACTTACTGGAGGCTCCTGATGCTGAATCACAGCAACAGACCCACAACATGAATTTAGATGAGACACATATAGAGCAGGAAGTATTCTGGTCCCTTAAGACTCGTTGCCTCTAGATTCTTTCATTCATGTCGTCTTCTGTTGGTGCCGCTGCTCCGTGCAACGTCACACATGAGTGTCGTTGCAGTTTTTATCAGTTTCCTTCAATTAGCTGCACACAGCTGATCACAATGATGGAGACAGTCAGTGGAGCCCCTCCCCCTGATCTGATCTGAAAAGAGGAGTTAGACAGGAAAACACAAGTTCTTTACTTCTTCATGCTCCTGAAGTCTGGCTTAGTGTTTGATGATCTGGACTCATAATGAGGACATGAATGAAAATGACTGAGAGAGTCACTGGATTTCTGTCCACACTTTGTCACTTTACACTCAATATTCACTCAGCAGTCACATGACTTAAATGTAGGTTGTTTTACCAGAAAGTGCAGCGTCATGCTAATGATTTCAGACCTGCCGGTGGACTGGATTCCTTTTTTTGTTTTAACTTGTCCTGTCCAGCATCATAGCAAGTAAAATGATAATCTGGTTGCTGTATCGTGCTGAACAAATTTGCTCTGCCAAGGGGAGGCCTATGGGTAAGGCTCCTCTTGATAATGTGATTAATTAATTTATTTATTTACTTTAAATCATGGAATCTGTGTAATCTTGCTGGACCTGACTGGAGGGGACAGAAAAAGATGGAAAATAGTAAAAAGAGCAAAAGGGAAAGAAGAAAGGAGACAAAAAGATCACAGAGAAAAGGCAACGACCCTTCAATCCACATCATCACCAGACAACAAACTGTTACACCTGTACATGAACACACCAGAAAATTTCCTACAACTTTTACAAAAGCAGAAACACACACAGAAAAAAACTAGTCATTAAGAGTTTTTAAATAATAACCAAATCAAAAAGACATAACAGCGACCAGATACTAACTCACAGGAAAAATAAAGAAAAATAATTATCGCTTAGTATTAAAACCCACTAGACAACTCAGTGACTGTGTCAGCATGCAGAGCATGAGAAACAAGGAGTGATCAGTGATGAAGAGTGGTGAGTGAGATCATGCAAATGCAACCACGCCTCCACGGAGGCCAGAGGCAGACCACGGCCAGAGGCCCGGGCCCCCAGCAGCAGACCCGGAGCACCAACCCAAGCCACCCCACCATGAAGATGACTCTAGCCCCACCCGAAGGGCGGCAGAGGAGAGCCCCAGCAAGAGCCCCCCACAGTCCCGGGGTACAGGTCCCAGTGGGCCAAGATCAGCAGCCGCTGGCCCCGCTGGGGGCCGGCCACCCAGGACAGCCCAAGCGAAGGGCCCCAGTAGCCCAGAGGCGGCCGCCCCACCCCCCAAAGGTAGAGGGCGCGCAACATGCCTAGGAGGACCAGGCCCCCCAAGACAGCCACCCGGCGTAGGCCAGCACACACCCTGATGTTCCAGCCGCACACCCCGGGAACCAGGGTGCTATCGACCCCCTCCCCCCATTCCCCACCTACTCCAATCTGCACCCTATATAACCCCACACTTACACCCTCCCCCACGCTGCACCCACAATCACTCACCACCACACAGTCACGCCACACACAACCCACCCACCATGCCCCGTGGGGGACACACCAGGCAGACCAGAGAACAGCGAGCCCCAAGCACCCCCCCTTGACCCACCCCCCACAGAGCCAGCAGCCCACCAGCGCAGCCACCCCGGGACCCGGCCCCGGGGCAACCACCTCCCCCCGCCTGCCCCCGGCCACACACAGGGGGAACAGGGGTGTGAGAGGTCCCCAATACCCTCTCCCTCCCCGCTCCTGACTGTTTAGGTAGTGTGTGTTGTGTGCAATTAAAATTGAGGGGCAGTGACCGCAATGAGCCAGACAGTAGAGCCCTACTGTCCCGTAGGAATGGACCGATAACCACTGATAATGCTGCTTCAGTCATGTGATAACGGCTGGATCGGGTGCTGGAGGAGTTGATGGAGATGGCAGTGTGTGTGTGTTGTGATGAAGATGATGATGTTCTATCAGGTTTCCTGGTTAACGTGAAAGGACTCAGTATGTTCACAGCTGATGTTGAGGAAAGATGAGACAGACTTTCCTGAATCCTGTCACATCCTGTATTTCAGCAGCTGCAGCTCCATGTCTGACCACCAGAGGCAGTCTAACCTCTCCTCTTCACTCAGGACTTTAGAGCTTTGATGATCCCATGCTGCTGATTCAGTAATTACTAATTCAGTTATCCATCAGATGATCAATCAGCTTCAATAACAGTGTAGATGTTGGAGTCAGTAGAAGCTGGTGATGTGGCTGCACTTCAAACTGGAAATGAATCAGCAGACTGGATCAGATGTGGAAGAAGTGTGGTGAGTTGATGCTGCTGATCCCTCTGATTTGTTCCTGCTTTAGAAAGAAATGTGTTTGTGTCCACACAGCAGCAGGATCTGCAGGAATAATGTGAGGGAACAAATCCTCAGTGTGATGATGAAGCAGCTGTTAGTGGTCAGTAGGAAACAAGCCATCACAGCTCCAAACACACACATCATGGCCTCAAACAGAGTCTCTGACAGTCATTTAGCTTCATGTGCAGGAAAAGAAGCACTTTAACATTTCCCAGCTGATTCACAACAAAGAATCTGAGCCAATCTGGAGGAGGAGATTATTGTCAGAAGCTGATTAATAAGACTTCAGGGCAGAGAGAAGATGCAGCTCTTGGTTAGATCAGGAGTTTCTGCAGAGTTCTTCATCTGTGAAGAGATGAAAAGGAGAAGATGGTTGAAAGAAGAAACTGGGACTTCCACAAAGCAGTTTTGTTGGTGTGGGTGTGGACCAATCAGCTTCCTGATTCTGCTCCTTCTAGTCTGGAGATGCTCCAATCAGGTGGACGTGTCCAGATGTTGGACTGTTCCTTTCTCAGTGTAGAACAAAGTGTGTATGAGAGCCATGTAATGTCCATGTTAGCATGCTCTGACCCCCTCCTCCTTTCAGGGTGGAGCCTGCTGGAGAACCATGGTTGAGACCAGGAGGTCTGAGGAAGTGTAAGTGTGTTTTTCATTGGATTCATCACATTCAACCATCTTCACACTGTCCCATCACTTATTCATCAGTCAGCATCAAAGTGTCAATAGATCAATAACTGCAGCTGGATTGTGTTTGTTCTCTCCATCAGATTCCTGTCCACTCACCATCCACATGAACACAGTGAACAGAAAACTCAAACTGTCTGACAACAACAGGAAGGTGACACATGTGGAGGAGCTTCAGTCATATCCTGATCATCCAGACAGATTTGATGATAACTGGTTTCCTCAGCTGCTGTGTGAAAATGTTCTGACTGGTCGCTGCTACTGGGAGGTCGAGTGGAGAGGAGACGTTTCTATATCAGTGAGTTACAAAGAAATCAGAAGGAGAGGAGACATCAGAGACTGTTGGTTTGGATTGAATGATCAGTCCTGGAGTCTGACATGCTCTGATGATGAAGGTTACTCTGTGTTACACAATAAAAGAAAAACACCCATCTCCTCCTCCTCCTCTGTCTCTAACAGAGTAGCAGTGTATGTGGACTGTCCTGCTGGCTCTCTGTCCTTCTACAGAGTCTCCTCTGACTCACTGATCCACCTCCACACCTTCATCACCACATTCACTCATCCTCTCTATGCTGGATTTGGGTTCTGGTCTGGTTGCAGGTCTGGTTCCTGGGTGTGTGTGTGTTGAGTGTAAAGAGTGTGATGGTAGCAGAGAAACTCTGACTGGTGAACAGATAGTTCAGTCTGTACATGTCTGTCTCTTTCACTCAGAAACATCTTTTCAGATTCATGGATTTAATCAGTTTGTGTGTGAAACTCTTCTAAATGGTTCCTTGGAAACTTCTTCCTCTTCCAGTCCTTTAAAGATGGAAGCTGTGCTTCTTCCAGGATCCACATGTTGTTTCCAGTCAAAGCTTCACACTGAATATCAGGATGTTGTGTTCACTTCATGTCAGCTGCAGTTAGTTCCACTTCATGATGCTGGAAATGAAAATCCTCCCAGTGTTTCACTCTTAGTTTGTTTGCTTCATTCTGTCTTTATTTGGACTTTCTCACATTTTCACATGTTGAATTAAAGATTCATTTTCACGTCACATGTTTTGCTTCACTTTTCACCACAAATGTTTGACTTTCTACTTGAAATGTAGAATTTAAAGAATTTTCATTAAAACTTTCACATATAAATTTTATCTTTATTTTTATTCAGATTATTTTAGACTTTTTGTGAAAATATTTGATGTTTAATGAAAAATAAATATGATGTAATTTCTCTTTTATTCCTATTCATGTGGTTTTAATATTTTATCACAAATTTCATTTTATTTTTTATTTTATTTTATTCTAGTTACTCATTGGAATTTTATTTTAGAAGTTTTAATGTTTTTCATCATGTTTCATTATTTTGTTTCGTTTATTAAATCATTAAAACATTTTCTCTGTTGTCACTCATCTTTAATCTTTTTCTTGGTGATGATGATGATGATGATGATGATGATGATGATGATGATGGTGAAGAATAAGATAAATAAACCAGGCTGTTTAGTTTTTATAATAAAGAACAAATATAAAGCTGTTCTAACTTTATCAAATGTAGAACAATGAAAGCAGAAGTAAAATATAAGAAGAATAAAAAAAAAAATGAAGCACCATAATGAGAACATGCTAGAACAATTATTATTGTAAAATATTAGAGGAAAATAAAAGCAACATAAAAGAGATTAGGAAAATATTAAATGGTGTTATTAACTATGGGTCTAAGGAAACATCATTTTCTGATTATTTTACTGAAAATGGTAAAAAAACGAGCAACATAAACACAAGCAGCAGCTTTAATGAGTTCTTTGTTACCGTTGGACCAAAGCTGCAGAGAAATGAATGAAAGTGGTGCCTGAAGATGATGATGAAGAAACAATAGCAGGAAACGTTAGCTCCATGTTTACATGTAAAGTCCAAGGAAATGAGATAATAAATATAGTAAGTAAATGCAGGAATAAGACACCAGCAGACTGGAATGAAAGTGACATGGTAACACTCACAGAGGTTATTCTGGGAATTTCTAAACCGTTAACACACATCTGCAGTTTATCCTTTCATACAGGAACATTTCCAGTAAAATGAAAATAGAAAAAGTTTTACCGTCGTTCAGGAGACAAACACCAGTTTACAAACTACAGCCCGTTTCATGGCTTTCACAGTTTTCTAAAATCCTGGAAAAGTTCTTTATAAAAAGACTGGATAACTTTATTGACAAACTAATATGTGATCAGACTGTCAGTTCGGATTTAGAAGCAACAGATCAGCATCTCTGGTGATGACGCATTTAATAGAGGAAATTACTAACTGTATAGATCAGAAACTCTCTGCAGCAGCTTATTTATTGACCTCAGAAAGCCTTCCACACTATTGATCATGGTGTTTGATGAATAAATTGGAGCGGTGTGGGATACGAGGGCTTGTGCTGACATGGATTCAGAGCTGTTTAACTAAAAGGCAGCAGTATGTGATGATTGGTGAACACAATCACATTGTTTGGACCTTGTTTGTGGAGTCCCCCAGGGGTCCGTGTTGGGGCCAAAGCTCTTTATTCTCTACATAAATTATATGTGGAAAGTCTCAGATACATGAAACTAACCCTGTTTGCAGATGAAAGCAGTATTTTATGTCCTGGAAAAGAGTATATTCAGTCAGGAGAAGGTAGTATTTAACAAACTGCAGTTCCACCACCAGCCAGTAGAGGGCATGTAACTGGATTATTCTATGAAATTGGTACCATTTGAGTCCTCAACATTTGATGACATTAAAAATCCATAAAAATGTGTCCAACTGTATTTTAAACCTCTTCATTATTTCCATGTTTCAACTCAGGAGTTTTGCCTTTTACATCTTAAACAAAGTAACATTGGTAAGAAGTTTCTGATGCTTAAAAGAGATTTGGTGAAAAGTACTCAGACAAAAGATGTTGGTAGAAACAAAGGGATTAAGTTATTTGAGGACCTATAATCACCAAATATTACCCTCACACATCGATGTCTTATGTTTCTGGATATTTCCAGTGAAAAGGAAGAGTTGCCATTCAAACTAAATTAATTGATGAATTTCCCTCTCCGAGTAAATTATCCAAATAAATAAATGAGATAAATTGGATGTAAGTGGTTATGCACATTTTTTAATTTTCTTTTTGTTAGTGCTGGGCACGTTAACGCGTTAATCACGTGTTAACACAACGTTTTATTAATGCCAATAATCTTTTTAATTTCTCGTTACGTTACGTTACTTTTTCATTTGTTTTTGTTGTTGTTGTGTTTTTTTTTCTGGCCGCTGACTTTGATGACAGAAACATGGCGTCCATGGCTCTCTTCCCTGCTGCAGCGGTGCGTTCGATGTAATCAGGAGAGAGCGGGTTTATTAAAATGAAGAGACGTTTTCTGTCTGGAACTTAAGAAAGAAGAAGAAGAACCGACTTTTCTCTTTGTCTAAACCCATGCAGATGGCAGAACATCCTGATTTTTGGATGGGAAACTGCTCCCAAAAGACCATGAGAAACTTTTTTTTTTTTTAATAAATGTGGTTTTAATTTATGCAAGACAGCAAAGGTAAGACATGTTTTCTGACTTTTACAAACGTGCAGCATAAATCGGGTCTTCTTCTGCCTCTGGTTCGGTGAATCTTGGTCGTAGCGAGATGAAACTTCCAGCTGTGGAATCTGTGAGATGTGAGCTTTCAGTAGAGGAGCCGTTTGTTCGTGTTCATGGGGAAACATCATCTGTGTTTATGTATTTTTCAGACTTTATGCAGCTGCTCTTTGAATTATTGTTGTCTTAACTGTGTTTGTTGGTGATAGAAATGGTTTTACTGTGCTGGTAGCTGAGATTCTGGACTTTCTGTGGATACCACACATGTTTATATTTACATCTACAGACCTGACGTTACACCCGGAAACGAGATGTTAACCCTTAACTCCCGGTAGCGGAGGCTGCAGGTGCAGTCAAGCTAAAAATGAAAGTTTAGAGAATTTATATCCAGAAATCTAGATAATGAAACACTGATCACAATAACTTCCATCAATGCACCTTCATGAAGGTGCATTGATGGAAGTTATTGTGCATATTGTGAATATTTCTCTTTCCTCACCATCTAGAAGCTGTGAGATTCTCATCCTGCTTTCTGTCTGTTCACCTGATGCTGATATTCATCACATATTGTTCCTTCTGTGTTTAGAAGGAAGCAGCTTCACAGCTTTAAATTCATCCTGCTGACTTTTTACCTTTTAGTTAGTAAATCCTGAACATTTCATCCTTCTTTCTCATAAATATGTGATTTTATAAATATATATGTAGAAATATTTTAACTGTTGCTGTTTAAAGAGAAAACTGCTGCTAAACCTGTTTATGTGTTTAGTTCAGGGGTCTGCAGCCTTTCCAATCCAAAGAGACATTTTTCCCTCAGCCAGCTAAATAAAACTCCTTTAGAGCTGCAAATGTTACCAGACTTTTCAAAAAGGAAACTTAATATATATTTTTAATGAAGAGCCACCATAGGATATTTATTTTTGTAGAACCACATTTTTATTTCTGTTTTTAGGTTTTAAAATAAAGAAAATCATAAAACCTTTATTTAAAAAATGTTTTCTTGGCTAACAAGCTGCAGTATATCTCCAAATGGCTTAAACCTAGCAGTCTGGATGAAATATGGTTAGATGTAGAGCAAGCATTGTGTGAGGATGTGTTTATCTCTGATCTGCCATTCATCAGCTCAACCATCAAAACACATAAGTGTTTTAAAAGCATCAATATCAGTTCCTCTTTAGTGGCTTGGTGGGATTTTCTAAAAATAACCAAATCCTCACTTTTTCCATGTAAGTTTACACCCCTCTGGAACAACCCTGACATCCTGCAAAATAAAAAGCTTATCAATTTTACTCAATGGAAAAATAAAGGAATAAAACAGTTAGAACATACAATAGAAAATGGAAACTTTTTATCATTTAATATTCTCACTTCACAATATGGAATCAGTAGCAAAACATTTTTAGAATATCACCAGCTTAAATCTATTATATGTAAAAAATATACCATTAATCAATTAAACTTACAGCTACCTTTTAGGGTGGCAGAATTCATGAATCTCAATGCACCAAGCTATTAATAAAAACATATAGACTATTATCTAAACTAGAAGACTCAATCTGTCTTCCAACTTCAAAATGGGAGGGTGACTTATCCAGTAACTTTAATAAAGATAAATGGTCACAAATATGTTTAAACACCTTTAAAATGACTAAAAATTCAAATATGCAACTAATACAATTCAAAATTCTGCATAGAACTCATTATACAGGACAAAGGTTGTTCAGGATGGGTCTGTCACAATCAAACATCTGCACACACTGCAATGAAAACACACCAGACAACTATCTCCATGCCTTGTGGTCCTGCACACCTGCAGGTTCTGGCTTCAGGTATGTGTGGACATGTCAACATGGTTTAATGTTGGGCCTGGGGGGTGGTGGGCCGTGGGTCTGCCGCTGTCCCCATCCTCTCATTCCCCGTTAGGGGTGTGGGAGGGTGGGAACTTTCTGGGGTGGGTGGCGGCTCACTGGCTGCGGTCCCTGGGTGGCCCGGTCGTGGGGGACGGCCTCTCCTGGCCTGTCTTGCCCCGGAGGGGCCTCCTGGGGAGCAGGGGTGCCTAATGCCACTAAGGGCTCATCATCCAGAGGGAAGCAAACTTCCCTCTGGACACACATCCCCGGACCCCTCTTACTTCCCGCTCTCTCTGTCTCACACACACACACACGTAGGGAGTTGGGAGGCATGGGGCCATGAGGGGTGGAACGGAGGAGACCATTCAGTGGTCTCCTTGGAGGCACCCCGTGGCTGCTCGCCTCTCAGTTTTAATTGCACCAAGACACCAAAACACAAGAAACACAACACACAAACAACACCTGGGGGGCATGGCATGGCGGTGCAGCTCATTGCAGTCACTGCCCCTCAATTTTAATTGCACACAACACACACTACATAAACAGTCAGGAGCGGGGAGGGAGAGGGTATTGGGGACCTCTCACACCCCTGCTCCTACTGTGTGTGGCTGGGGGTGGGCGGGGGGGGGGTTGTCCCGGGGCCGGGTCCCGGGATGGCGGCGCTGGTGGGCTGCTGGCTCTATGGGGGTTGGGGCCCGCTGTACGCTGGTCCGCCTGGGGTGTCCCCCACGGGGCGTGGTGGGGGGGTTGTGTGTGGCGTGATTGTGTGGTGGTGGGCGGTTGTGGGTGCGGCACGGGGGAGGGTGTGAGTGTGGGGTTGTATGGGGTGCGGCTGGGGTGGATGGGGAGTTGGGGGAGGGGGCCGGTGGTGCCCTGGTTCCCGGGGTGTGCGGCTGGAACGTCAGGGTGTGTGCTGGCCTACGCCGGGTGGCTGTCTGGGGGGGCCTGGTCCTCCTGGGCATGTTGCGGGCCCTCTGCCTTTGAGGGGTGGGGCGGCCGCCTCTGGGCTCCTGGGGCCCTGGGCCCTTCGCTTGGGCGGCCCTGGGTGGGCCGGTCCCTGGCGGGGCCGGCGGCTGCTGATCTTGGCCCACTGGGGCCTGTGCCCCGGGACCGTGGGGGGCTCTTGCTGGGGCTCTCCTCTGCCGCCCTTCGGGTGGGGCTGGAGTTGTCTTTGTGGTGGGGTGGCATGGGTTGGTGCTCCGGGTCTGCTGCTGAGGGCCCGGCCCAGGCCCTGGTCTGCCTCTGGCCTCCGTGGAGGCGAGGTCGCATTTGCATGATCTCACTCACCACTCTTCATCACTGATCACTCCTTGTTTCTCATGCTCTGCATGCTGACACAGTCACTGAGTTGTCTAGTGGGTCTTTAATATTAAGCGATAATTATAAAAAAAAAAAAAAAAAAAAATGTGTATTTTTCCTGTGAGTTAGTATCTGGTCGCTGTTATGTCTTTTTGATTTGATTTGGTTATACTCTTAATGACTGGCAGCCCTGTTTTTTTTTTTGTTTTGTTTTGTAGTTTGTTTTTTTCTGTGTGTGTGTTTCTGCTTTTGTAAAAGTTGCAGGAAATTTTCTGGTGTGTTCATGTACAGGTGTAACAGTTTGTTGTCTGGTGATGGTGTGGATTGTAGGGTCGTTTTCCTTCTGTCTGTGATCTTTTTGTCTCCTTTCTTCTTTCCCTTTTGCTCTTTTTGCTCTTTTCCATCTTTTTCTGTCCCCTCCGGTTGGGTCCAGCAAGATTACATAGATTCCGTGATTCAAAGTAAATAAATAAATAAATGAATCACATTATCAAGAGGAGCCTTACCCATAGGCCTCCCCTTGGTAGAGCAAAAAAGACGATAAACAGACTTTCTTCTAAGGGATGTAGATATTTGTGGAAAATGATGTTAAGTAAAAGAAAAAAAAGTTCCTGGTTTCCAACCTAATGACAAGAAAGATTTAAAAAATATTTTAGCCACGTATTTAGAGACATTGTGGAAGGTCCAGAGAGACACTTGCAGCTCCAGAGTCGCAGGTTGGAGACCCCTGATGTCGTGTTGGTAAACCAACATTTCCTGTATTTTCTTTATATAACCGTAGGCCTTCTTTTAAAGGAAAGAGACATTTTGTGCGTAACAATGCGATTAATCGCGATTAAAAATTTTAATCGTTGCCCAGCACTACTTTTTTTTTTTTTTGTACAAGTTTGTTATAGAATCTTACAGCATCACATTTATCCAGTCTATTTGAATACTGCTTTAATTATGTGGCCTGTATGGAGTCTCATATGATGAAGTCTGCATTAGTGTCCTCCAGAGCTCAGGTACAGTTGTCCAGCCTTAGATATTCATCATAATTTCACTTCTTAATAAGGTGTACAGTTCAGCAGCAGAAGATGCATCTGTAGGAGCATCCATCCCTTTTCCTGCATTAAAAGACAGCAGAGCTCAAACACACTTTCATCACATGGGTTTTGGCCTTTGGGTGAACACTCTTGCTTGCAAAGGACCAACTCCACCATGTCACCGGGTTTCATGCTGTCCTCGGCACCATACATCTCAGGAAGTGTGTAGATGAGAACAGGGCGACCTCCAATAACACCATGGCCGGACTTTGCTCTTATCTTGTGTGAATTCATCAAGTTCATCCTGCATAAAAACAAACAAACAAAAAAAATGTTTGCATTACACACACACAATCCAACCGTTGCTGCGTAAAACCAACTGATGTGGGATTTTTTGTAATAAAGCCACGGAACAAAGACATGAAGTTAAAATTGACGGTGACAGGACTTTGCGAGTCGCTGCTCTCCAAGGTGCTGACCCGCGTACAGGTAGAAACATGTTTATGGTCAAAATGCTCTTTTTCTTTTGCCACTCAAACTGCCAAAGCTTTTATTGTCAAAATGTAGTTTTCACTTGCTTAGTAAGATTGCTCGCTCCTCTCAGCATCACAGTTTTACTCTTTAATTCTATTTAATAGAAAAATGTTTCAGTGTTGTTTTTCTTTGTGCATCATTATTATATCATTACCACATGAAGAGCATCGTGCATTTAGCAGCTATTCCCATTGTTATTCTGTAAACTAGGTTTTACCTTTAAAATGTTGGTTCGTGTGTTTTTGCCATGGGGCAGTCATGACAGACAGTAAGCTATAGAAGAATAAGAGGACAGATGTCTGGAGACTTACCTGAACTAGATTTAGGAAGCAGAATTGGATAAGACTTTTATCTAAGAAGTCACCAGAGAAACGTCCATCACCTTGGAGAGTTTGGAAAAGGTTTATCCAAAGTGGTGCACTTTGTTTCCTCAGGATTCTCCACCACGACTCCATCCGCTGGTTTGCAGTACTGCGGCCGTAGAGGAAACTTCGTCTCTTGCTAAACTATCTGCTTGATTCCTGCACAAAAAGACCATCATGTTCTCGATGTGGCCGTTCTCAGTACCTCTGTCAGCACGTAATCGCTCTGGACATCCTCTCAAGCGCTCAATGGAAGTAATGAAATAGTCCACAATTACTTTGGGGTGGTTGTTTGTTCTGTAGGCTTCTATCCACACAACATAGCAACTGAAACCGTCAATGCACCCGTTAATGGCAGTGCCATATGGCTTCAGTTTATCATAAGAATCCACATGCCATAGAGCGTTGGGTCCTTTGTTGTGGTGATGCCTGCGTCTCAGGCGCCGTGCCCGCCTGAGTTCAACGCCTTCAGGGTCAAACAGCTTGATCAGCTGTCTTACTGTGTCTTGTGTTACCACATATCCTCTCTGTACTGCACACAGGTGTAGCCATCGATACCCTTGCATCTGTCCATTACCGGCTGTTTCCTCTTGCAGGAATGCAGCCACGTCTTCCAAGTTGGTTTCTCCTCCTGAATAGTTGCAGTTTCTGACACAGTCTCTTCAAAGACGAATACTTATTATAAAGCTGTGTTTATGTGCTGAAGGGAAAAAATTTTCCTTGTTGCTAAAGTCCCACTCTGAAGTACAATGTCATGTTTCTGTGTGTGTGTATGAGTTTGCAGGTAGGGGTGAGCAGGTTACCATGGGGACTGAGGGCGGAGTCTGGAGCCACAATTGCCGCCACCTGCAGCTCATCAGCAGGCTCGTTATCTGGCTCTACTCCCTGCTATTTAGGGGCAAGCAGGAGCTCCAGCCCTCGCCAGATTGTCACACTTTACTGCGTGGTAACCAGGCCTCATTCCTAGTCTTACCTTGTGCCTTGTTCTCAGTAAAACTTATCTTGTCATCTTTATTCCTCAGCCTTAGACCTTGCTTCCTTGGATCACCACAGCACCTTGGATAAGGACTGTCCCTCATGCCAAGTCGACTGCCTGCCTGCAACCAAACTCTTTTCACCACCACCATAAACCAACTCCTGGCTTACTCCTTCATCATCAGTCTTCCTCTGGATTACAGTAAGCCGCTGCCAGAACAGATATTATCAAGCACCTTCTCAGACCCACATTAATCCTCTGTCCCCTCGCAGGAAGAGCTCCCGGACCTGGACCAATCCACCCACATTCATTGTAATAAACATTGTTTGCATCTCCCACCTTGTCTCACTGAGTGTTTCTGCATTTGGGTGGGTCGGTCGGTCAATCTATCTATCTATCTATCTATCTATCTATCTATCTATCTATGGGATCTGGTGGAAAATAGAAAAAACCTAAATAATAAAATAATATTTGAATACACATTAAAATAATTCCATGTAAAAATATAAAAGTTATTAAATGAGTAATTATAGAAAATAAAATGGATTTTCTTTGGTCGGGTTGATGTTGGAGGGTTGGGGCGTCCCCTAATATAATGATCAGGGAAACACTGGGTTTCATTTATTTATAAATGAATGAATGAATATTTTATTTAAGTGTCATACACCTGCCTTCCAGCTCATATTGGCTTATTAGACACTATTAACAGGGACCCCTTGTGCTCTTTGGGGGAGGTCCCAGATCCCAGATTGGGAACTACTGTTTTAGAGATTTCAAACATCAAGATATATATTATGTATCGCTAAAGCGAAAAAACAAATCTTGATATCAGTTATAGGCCACATGGCCCAGCCCTACACATAGTCGGGCTTTTTGAAAAGACCCTTACAAACATGTAGACTTTGGGAAACTTAATGTTTGAGGCAAACAGCCAGCAATCACCCAGCGAGCAGATGATACCACCATGTTCATGAAGCAGTTAGTAAATGGACTGTGCCAGTGCTTGCAGGTGATTGGCTGCTGATCCTGTGTCTGCAGCTCCGCCCTCTTCCAGGATTGGTCGCCAGCAGCTCCGTTGTCTCTGTGATTGGCCAGTCAGGAAGACTCCTCTATATAAGCTCCTGATCTCCTTCATTCTGGACAGCTGTGTCAGACTGGAGCAGTTCTCCACTGAGGACTGGGTTCTGGCTGTTTACTTCTGTCCCAGGACGCTCCAGTCCTCAATACACCTAAAAATATACACTAAAGAGCGTATGGATCAATAAACATGTTTGAGAGTAAAGGATTGTTAGCTTTTATTTCCATTTAAAATGTCCCTTCTGGCTGGTAAATAAATACATGTAGAGAATTATTTATTCCCAGTCAACATGACCAGGAAACGTCCAGATAGCAGATATTTTATGGCCAGTTAATGTACTTCATTAGTGTTCTGTGTATTTAATTAGGATCCGTGTTTATAATCAGGGTTTTCCAGGATCGGGACGACTTGTGGAAAAGTGTTCAGTTCTTTGTTTGCTGGACTTTTATTTGTGATTTATTTTTTCTAATTTCTTTCAAAGACACTGGAAGCCGAGCTGCTGTGTTCGAGTGTTTCAACCATGTGAACAGTTGGACGGCACAAAACTTTCTACAACTCAACAGTTCTAAATCTGAAATGATCTTCATCAACCCTCCTCACTCCACCGCCCATATTGAAGACAGTCTTGGTCCTCTCTCCTCTAACATCACCCCCTCTGCCAGAAACCTGGGTGTTATACTTGATTCCAATCTTAATTTTCATCTTCACATCAGAAAAGTCACCCAGTCCTGTTTCCTTCACCTCCGCACCATCAGTAAAATCAAACCTGTCCTCTCCCGGCCCGATTTAGAAAAAGTTATCAATGCTCTCATTTTCTCCAGACTCGACTACTGCAGCTCCCTCCTCTCCGGTCTTGACAATAAATCCTCTCTCGCCTCCAACTTGTTGAAAAGGCAGCAGCTCGGCTTCTCTCTGGTTTTAGCAGAAGACAACATATGACCCTGTTTTAGCCTCGCTGCACTGGCTCCCTGTACGTTTTAGAATTGATTTTAAGGTTTTACTGATTACTTTTAAAGCTCGTTTAGGTCTGGCACCCGGCTACATGACAGAGTTACTGACACCCTATGAGCCTCCCCGCAGCCTTAGATCCTCAGGCAGGTCCCTTTTAGCTGTGCCAGGGTCCAAACTCAAGACCAGAGGTGACCCAGCTTTTTGGCTCCGAGCCCCTCGACTCTGGAACCACCTGCCTGAGGAGATAAGGCTGGCACCATCACTTTCATCTTTTAAGTCACTTCTTAAAACACACTTTTATCCACTGGCCTTTTTATAACCTTTTTATTTACTTATTTACTTTATTTCTGACTTATTTATTGTCAGACTTCTATTTGTCTGTGGAAATGTACTCATGCATGTGTCTTTTCTTTGTTGGTTTTATTACCTTACTTTGCTGTGTGCTGTTCAGCACTTTGTAAACCTTGTTTGTTAAAAGTGCTGTACAAATAAAGATTTATTTATTTCTTTATTTAAAAGAACAAATGTTCAGCTTTCATGTTTAGAGTGTGAACTCTCTTTATGTGTGATGGAAAGAAACTCTGGGTCGGCCCGATCCATCACATCTACCTGTAACGTCCAGCTGCAGCAGACCCAGAAAGAGTGCTGACACCAAGACCACCAAGAGACCAGGACCACTAGAAGAAGGACCTGTCTGGACAGAACCTGGAGAACATCAGAGAACAGGTTTATTGTGAACAATAGACGTCATTGTTGACTCTCTTGGTGCTGTCCAGGTCAGGTGTTTCTGGTGGCCTCAGGTGCAGCGTTGACTGCACTACAGTAGCTACTTCCACACTGTCTACATGTGGAATGTCTTCTTCTATGGTGCTTTTAAGAGCTTACTTATCCCAAACGCTGCTCCTGCCCCTATCAAACAAAGCTGCTACTGAAGTTTTAAAGCTGAGAGGGTTCTCACTTCACACAGTTTGTCCGTTCAGAGACACTGTAGTAAAAATGGTGGCACAAATGTGGCAGCTGCATGTCTGTGGACGTACGCCACGTAGATATAAACGTCTCATTGTAAAAGAATAAAACATGTTATTTTAGTAAAGTGTTTAGATGCCAATAGAAGCAGTTTCTGATGATATGTGACATTTTCTGTCAGTGACCTTTGTTTTTGTTCCATGCTGCACCTTTAAGCTCAGTTTTGAAGCTTCCTTTAAAGAACTCTGACATGTTTTTATATTTCAGGTTGCCTCACTTTAGTCCAGCCACGGTCATGTTTTTCCCAGCATGCATCATTCTGACCAGTCAACAGGGATTATTGCTTATATCCAGGTAGAAGTATGTTTTCAGAGGGCCTGTACATGTTTTACTTTTCCCTGTGAAGAAATGCTGAGTGAAAAGTTGATGCTGAAATCAGTGGATCCATTCAGCTCAAAGACGTCATAAAAACTTGTATTTAGACTCAGTTTCAGCTCAGATGAATTAGTTATTAAACTGCATGTTTCTATGTGCAGTTAAAATGTTTCCAGTAAATTCCTGCATGGTGCAAGTTGTCAGTGATGTTTCCAGCTTTGATCCGTCATTATGAGCACGTTCCAGCCTGATGCAAAGCTGCCGTCTCCCTTTCACACTCGCTGCTTTAACACATTTATTACATGTTTATTACAACTGATGAGAGAACGCTGAAAAACCAACAAGAAACATTTAACCAGCTTTTATTTTCATTTAGCTTGTGATAAAAACGTGAAGTATTAAATTTTTCTTAAACTCTGCTTTTTGGAGGCCATGTTGAAACAAAGTGTGAACGGGTTAAACATCAGTATTCTGCTTTACAGTCATGGTGGCCTGGAGCTTCCAGCTGCAGTTGGTAAAAACAGTTAAAAAGCAAACATGCCCACATTAAAACATCCAGTCTGGAAGCAGCAAACCTACCATGCATGTTTCTGGACTTTGGGAAGAAAGCAGAGATCCTGGGAAAAGCCCACATGGGCAAAGTGAAGAGGAAACTTCCACATAGCTGAGGTTTGACCACGGGGCCTTCTCTGGGAGACGATAGTACCTGCAGGGGATTTTATATCGGTGGGAATCTTTGACACAGTATTGAGGCCTTGAAGAAAAGTAGACTTGTATTTCCACTAAATAGACTCAGATGTGTGTGTGTGGGCAGCCTGAAGGAATACATGCTAACAAAGTAGCCTGAAGTGTTTGATTCACACATAAAAGCAGCTGCTGGAAAGTTGTCCACCTCCTCATGGCCTCAACAGACGTCTCTGTTTTCTTTTAGCTCTGTGCTTCATTTGATGGAATTACAAGTGAGTTCGCTTTGAACATGTGATCAGAATGAAGCAGCACTAGACTGTCTGAAGGCGTATTTCCACCATTGTAAAGCTAAACTGAGCTGATGTCATTGGGACCAGGTCACAGATGCTTTAGAAATGGCTTTGGAGGGAGAAATCATTGCTTTTTATCTTTTTATAAAGGTGGATTTTACACTGGAAATAAAAATGTAAAACTTCTCTTATCTGGTTTAAGGTGAAATTCTATGTCCAGCTACAATAAATATTTAGTGAAATCCCTGCAACGGCTCCTGGATGTGAAAGTAGATTTTAGAGCCTTTTTGGAAGCAGAAAGTAAACTGAGAAGTTTTTATTTTTCTTCATTTAGATGTTCACTTCCACTTTTTGGGCTTTTTGGCATCAAACTTGCATATTTGCTGCTTCTGCCGTGTGTTTGCCTCCATATGTTGCTTTTATGTATTTATCCCTGGAAAGTTCCTCGTCTTCCTCCATCTGTTCCCGACTCTAGGACCAAAGTTTGGATTTGTAATCATGCTGATGTCCCACCTGTCCACTTCCAGGCCTCCCAGCGTTTATTTCTCCTCTAATGCTCCATCAGGGACCAAGCAGTAAGGCAGCAGGATGCAGGTTTGCTTCAAAACTGCTTCATTTACCCCAAAACCTGAACCCTGTCACCACATCCAGGATTTAACTAAACAGCCTGACAAGAGGCCAAATAAATAGAAGTAGAGTGAAAATCCGAAGTAAAGAGAAGTGAAAGAAATGAAGGAATAAATGAACAGAAACAAACTTCCTGAACAATCAAACAGGAAGTTAAACACCAGTTTAGAAAAGCCAAAGTAAACACAAAGAGGGGAAATAAAATGGCTACTACATTTTGAACCAACCTCAAAATGAAGCCAAACCCCCCCAATGACTCTGCAGTGTCATAGGGGGGTTGTGGTGGAATCCAATGAAGCTGCAGTAGTTTATCAGTCCTCAGACCTGGACCAGGCCTTTGCTGCACCAGGAAGGAGAGACTGAACCCAGGTACCTGAAAGAAAAGAAACACATGAATACGAACATAATCTGACCTCACAGCGTGAAGGTGTGTTCAATATTGTAGGTATGAGGAATGAAAGGAAGGAAAGACGTGTGTGAAATAGTGTGTATCGTGTTTAGACTTCTGCTTGCAGAGACAATGAAAGTGGAAATCTACTGGTGGTGAGGTGGAGATATTAGCATGTGTGGCTGGCCGTCACGCTCACACACAGGAAGTGGAGGAGAATGAAATGTGTTTATTGTCACGTCTTTGTTCCAGTTTGAACACAAGAATCTTCATGATGCAGTTTCCAGAAGTTTCCAGTCTGAAACGACATCATCACAACACAAGCACCAACATGTTGATAGCAGGAAAGAATCTGATGGAAAGGCCAGAACGTTCCAGATGTTTTTTCTGCTGGGATTAATGCATCATCTGAGCATCATTAGAACTGTTCACACTGAACTCGGATTCAGGTTTAAGTCCAACTTTAGATCATGATGAGCCTTCAAACAGCCATGAGATGAGCTCTGAACTCAGAGGATCAAAGCTTTTTCTCCTCTGAGTCTCCATCGTTCCCTCTAACATCTGCATCATCCAGCTGTGTGTGCATGGCTACAGCGGTCCAGTCTCATGAGTCCAGTCTCAGGTCCTGCTGGCTCTTCTTTCTATGATAAAATGGCAGCTAGAATCAGAACAAAGTGCAGGAAACTGTTGTTCCTGCTGCTGATGGAAACATCTTTTAATCCCATCAGTGATTCATGTTGAAGCTGATTTTAGAAGCTGAGTGTTTCTAAAAGGTTTCCTCAGACTTCCTCTGCTGGTTTAGTGTCGCTGCTTCTTTTCCGTGTAAAGGTTTGTCAGAAATGAGCTCTTCTGCTTCAGCATCACTGTTGGCTTGATTGTGTAGAAATGGCAGAAGTTTCTAGTTTAGCTCTGAAGTGTAAACTCTGGTTGAGGTGATGGCAGGATTAGCAGCTGCTCTCCCTGTTTGAGCCGCTACATGCATCAATACTTCACAAAGGCCTTAAAGGTCTGAATTATTTCAATGTGCACAAATGAGCTGCTTTTCCATCTTTGAATTCCCTGATGGTTCATGCAGGTTCAGCTTTTACTGCCAGGTGAGGTAGAAGCTCCAACCTTCAATTATCCCTGTAAGAAAGTCAGGAATGTTCAAATAAAAGCATCAAAATCTTCATTTAAAGAAACATGAAGCAGACTGAAGCTGATAAACTACATTTAAATGAAACAGTGAAAGTTTTCAGCTCAAACATTTAAAATTCACCTGCTGACTGAAAACAGATTCATGAAAGTTTATTTGAAATGTGGAGTTTGAAGAATTTAATCCAAAGTCAAACATCTGGAGACAGAATGGGAAAACTGAACATTCGACTTTTTGTTTCAGAAACTATTTCTGATGTGAAAAAATCTCTAATTCAACATGTGAAAGAGTAAAAAAATTAAATGAAGGACAGAATGAGGCAAACAGAGCGACGCACTGGGAGGATTTTCATTTCCAGAAGACAGACGCTTCCAGACTGAACTCTGGTTAATAATGTCTGACAGGATCAAACTCTTTACACAACACAAACACTGAGGAAGAAAACAAGCTGAACAAGAAGCCAAACCCAGGAAGCAGAGGATGATGAAGGTGCTGATGAAGATGTGGAGGAAGATCAGAGTCAGAGGAGACTCTGTAGAAGGACAGAGTTCCAGCAGGACGCTCCACATACGCTGCTACTGCTGGAGACGGAGGAGGAGGACATGCTGTTCATCTGTTACTGTGAGAGACAGCGTAACCATGACGATGAGAGCAGCTCAGACTCCATGAGGATTCATTTCCTCCCAACACGCCGTCTTTACTGGTTCCTCTCCTTCTGGTTCCTCTGGAACTCACTGACAAACGTCTCCTCTCCACTAACATCCCAGTAACAGCGAGCAGTCAGAACATTTCCACACAGAACCTGAAGAGGGCGCCATCACATCTGTCTGGATGATCAGGACATGACTGAGGGACGTCCACTAATGGAAACTTCCTGTTGTTGTCAGACAGGTGGAGCTTCCTGTTCACCGTGTTTGCTTCCATTGACTTTCCAGGAATCTGATGGAGAGAACAGAACCAATCCAGATTCAGGTGTTGATCTATTGACACTTTGATGCTGACTTTGAAAGTGATGAATCCAATGAAAACACACACACACACTTTCTCAGACCTGGTCTCAGCCATCGCTCTCCAATAGGCTCCACTCTGAAAGGAGGAGGGGGGTCAGGTTTGGCTTCTGTCTCCATCTAATCCCTTCTCCTCTACATCTGACTGTTTTTAAGCAGCTTCATCAAACATGAGGGAAATGAATGAAATGTCTGAGCTCCTTGTGTGTGAGAAGCTTTCACCCCCAGCCTCTAAGAGACCAATCACCACTTTGTCCTGCTTCTACTTTAATATGAGACTCCTCAGTGAGGACATGATGGAGGAGATGAAAAGATGCTGCTGACAGGAGGAAACTAGACAGGTGAGGTAGAAGTGGACAGACAGGTATGAGGAGCTGTATAGGCCATAATTCATCCTCACACACACACAGTTTTATTCATACATACACACATTTTCTCTCTCACATACTGTACATATATTCTTACTCTCACATGCTGACATTTTCTTTCCCTCTTTCATTTATTTTCTCTAATTCAGTGGACGTAGTTAATACGGTAATATCTGCATGTAAGAATAGAACATGTATGTAGAAGAAGAGTGTGTGTGTGTGTGTGTGTGTGAGGAAAGATATGGTGGAAACGGAAGGAGTTTGGTGGAAAAGGCAGGTAAAGCGAACCACAAAGGTAAAGCGAACCACATACAGGTAGGTGACGCTAATGCTGTAGGTGACGTAGTTCCGGGGAGATGGCAGATTCAAACTAGGCACGCCCAAACATTTATACTTTCATTCAATTGTATTTTGTGCCAGCCTAATCAAAATATTCTTTAAAGTAGGAAAATAGTGTCTTTAAAAGGTTAACTCTGGAGCACAGCGAGGAGGATTTGGCCAGCCTGACAGATTTTATAGATCGTTGTTACGACAGAATCGTCATGGGGAAACCAAACAACACGTCCACCCCCTCCACCTCATCTAAGTCCAAGAGACAGCGAAATGAGGATTCACCTGGAGCTATTTCACCACCGGGGAACGACTCAACAGATGTCCTGATCTCTATAGATAAAAAACTCAGTAGTTTTGATGCGCGTTTGAGCCTGGTAGAAATTCTCCACAAAGAGTTCCAGGCGCTACGTGAATCACTAAAATTCAGCCAGAAGCAGGTGGAAACCCTGGCTGTAGAAAATGCTGGTCTCAGAGAGTCGGTAAAATCCCTCAACGAGGGCTTGACCCGTCTCTCGGAGGAAAATAAGAAGATGGAGGAAACGGTGATCGATCTGCAGGCGCGGAGCATGAGAGAGAACCTGGTATTTGCAGGGATTCCAGAGCAGACGGAGGAGGACCCCGAGACCACGGTGAAAAACTTCATCAAAACCCACCTGAAGCTCCCGGAGGAAACGGTGAAAAACATCTCCTTTCACAGAGTCCATCGGCTCGGCGGGAGGAAACCCGGGTCCAGCAGACCAAGACCCATTGTAGCGAAGTTCGTCAGCTTCAAACAGAAGGAGCAGGTGAAGAACCAGGGCCGCGAACTGAAGGGAACGAACTTTGGAAACGACCAATATCCGAGAGAGATTCTGGACCGACGGAGAGTCCTGTTTCCCATCAGGAGGAAATTCATCACGCAAGGTGCTCGCGCTGTCATCGCGGTGGATAAATTATTTATTAATGGACAGCTGTACCGCGACCCGGACATCACTCCGTGGCTCTACTGACTTGGTATGTGCTTTAATTTCCCTGTTTTCTCACTAGATCATGTTATATCCATAAAACTGCCATAAACATGAACGAACTCACATTTGTCACTTGGAATGTGCGTGGAGCTGGCACAGGGGAAAAGAGGTTAAAAATTTTTAATCGTTTGCAAGAAATGAAAGCAGATATAATATTACTCCAAGAGACTCATTTATCAAACTCAACAATAGATCTTCTCTCAACAACCCAGTTTCCACACGTGTATTCAGCTTGTTATAATTCTAGGCAGAGAGGAGTAGCAACTCTTATTAATAGAAGGTTAAATTTTGATATAGATAATACAATCATAGATCCAGAAGGCAGATTTATAATAATTACATTATCTATTAAAAATGTTAAGTTATGTATCGCAAATATATATGGTCCAAATGTTGATGATCCGTCCTTCTTTTACTCCCTCTTCGCCTCACTCTATGGTCACTCAGATAACACACTAATTATAGGAGGTGATTTTAACATTATACTGGAGAAAAAAAGTACCACAGGAGCTCATCGAGTCTGGAAATCCTCAGAAACTGTAAAACAGTACATGAAGGATTTTGGTCTCTGTGATGCTTGGCGCTCTCACCATCCCACACTAAGAGAATACACTTTCTTCTCTTCAGTTCACCATTCCTATTCTAGATTAGATTATTTCTTAACTAGCAGCTCGCTGATGAATGACATGTCAGAAATCAGAATCCATCCTATTAGCATTAGTGATCACACACCAATATCATTCACTCTGAGAAGTAAGAGCAATAAACAAGCAACTAGAAACTGGAGATTTAATACGTCACTACTTAAAGATCCTGAGTTTATCAGCTATTTCAAAAGAGAATGGTCCTTATATCTAGAAAATAAGGACTTGCCAGAAACTTCAGCAAGTGTTCTTTGGGAAGCAGGAAAAGCAGTAATGAGAGGGAAAATTATTTCCTTTTCTTCTCATAAGAAAAAGAAGGAAACTTTGAGAATTTCAGAGTTAGAACTCAGAATTAAATCCTTAGAGGACGCTTACCATGTCTCCCCAGAAGAACACACACTAAATGCTATAAGGAAAGCTAAACTTGAATTTAATGAAATAATAGATAAAAAGACGCAGTTCTTGGTGCAAAGACTTCGCTTGGAGAATTTTGAGCATGGAAATAAATATGGAAGGTTCCTGGCTAATCAGTTAAAAACAAACAAGGAGAAAACAACCATCTCCTCTGTCAGAGATCCAGAAGGAAACATCAGCCACGACCCCGACAAGATAAATAACACTTTCAAAGAATTCTATAAAACATTATATACTAACTAACTACAACAGATGACAATATTGATAAATTTCTTAGTAACAATAATCTTCCACAATTAAAACATGAAAATAAAATGGTCTTGGATTCCCCCCTTTCAGTCGGCGAACTCCATGAAGCTCTCCAGCATATGCCCAACAATAAAGCTCCAGGTCCAGATGGTTACCCAGCAGAATTCTACAAAGAACTCTGGACAACGTTGGCACCCACTTTCTACAATATGATATTAGAAATAAAGGAAAAACAAAAAATACCTTCAAACATGAACCTAGCCAATATTACTCTACTATTAAAACCAGGTAAAGACCCGACACTTCCATCCAGTTACCGCCCAATTTCATTAATAAATGTAGATCTCAAAATAATTAGCAAAGCTTTGGCCAGAAGAATAGAAAAAATAACCCCTCTAATAATACATCCTGACCAAACAGGCTTTATTAAAGGTAGACATTCCTCTACTAACATGCGTAGATTAATTAACATCATAGATTATTCTACTCTACATAATCTGGAATCCACAGTAATTTCTTTAGACGCAGAAAAAGCGTTTGACCGAGTAAACTGGAAATTTTTATTTGCAACGTTAAACAAATTTGGGTTTGGGTCATCTTACATAGATTGGATAAAGATATTATATAACAACCCAAATGCATGTGTGAAGACCAATGATCAAACCTCTCCAAGCTTCTGTTTGCAGAGAGGCACCAGAGAGGGCTGCCCGCTTTCTCCATCACTCTTTGCTATTTTTATTGAACCCCTAGCTGCTGCCATAAGACAAAATAAAGAGATTAAAGGAATCCATGCCAAAAATATAGAACACAAGGTAAGTCTTTATGCTGATGACATATTACTCTTTCTCCAGAACTCACCGATGTCTCTCCCCCAGACAATCACACTTATTAACACATTCTCATCAATATCTGAATACTCTATTAACTGGTCTAAGACTATTATTATGCCCATCAACTGTGACCTACAAAACATACCCAATACTAGAATACAGTCTGGAAACATTAGATATCTAGGCATAAACATTTCCCCCAGGCTATCAGAACTAACAAAGCTCAATTATATCCAGCTACTTAAAGCAATGGAGGATGATCTCTCACGGTGGAGGCACTTACCCATATCACTCATGGGGAGGGTTGCCACAGTTAAAATGATGGTTCTATCTAAAGTAAACTACCTGTTTTCAATGATACCCACTAAACCATCCTCCAGTTGGTTTAAGTCACTGGACTCACATATATCTAAATTTTTATGGAAAAATAAGCCATCACGTATCAGTCTAAAAACTTTACAACAGACTAAAGATAGAGGCGGATTGGAGCTACCCGACTTTAATCGTGTTTTCTTAGCTAACAAGCTGCAGTATATCTCCAAATGGCTTAAACCTAGCAGTCTTGATGAAACATGGTTAGATGTAGAGCAAGCATTGTGTGAGGATGTGTTTATCTCTGATCTGCCATTCATCAGCTCAAACATCAAAACACATAAGTGTTTTAAAAGCATCAATATCAGTTCCTCCTTAGTGGCTTGGTGGGATTTTCTAAATATAACCAAATCCTCACTTTTTCCATGTAAGTTTACACCCCTCTGGAACAACCCTGACATCCTGCAAAACAAAAAGCTTATCAATTTTACTCAATGGAAAAATAAAGGAATAAAACAGTTAGAACATAATAGAAAATGGAAACTTCTTATCATTTAATATTCTCACTTCACAATATGGAATCTGTAGCAAAACATTTTTAGAATATCACCAGCTTAAATCTATTATATGTAAAAAATATACCATTAATCAATTAAACTTACAGCTACCTATTAGGGTGGCAGAATTCATGAATCTCAATGCCCCAAAGCTATTATCAAAAACATATAGACTATTATCTAAACTAGAAGACTCAATCTGTCTTCCAACTTCAAAATGGGAGGGTGACTTATCCAGTAACTTTAATAAAGATAAATGGTCACAAATATGTTTAAACACCTTTAAAATGACTAAAAATTCAAATATGCAACTAATACAATTCAAAATTCTGCATAGAACTCATTATACAGGACAAAGGATGTTCAGGATGGGTCTGTCACAATCAAACATCTGCACACACTGCAATGAAAACACACCAGATAACTACCTCCATGCCTTGTGGTCCTGCACACCTGTCCGCAGGTTCTGGCTTCAGGTATGTGTAGACATGTCAACATGGTTTAAATGTAATATTCCTACAATCCCCGCACTATGTCTACTAGGTGACTTGGGTGACATTAATATGGCAATTAACTCTGCACACATGATACGCACAGCATTATGCATCGCAAAGAAAACTGTCCTTGTGAACTGGAAAAACAAAAATAATCTGTGTATTCAGCAGTTTAGGAATCTCTTAGTTGACCACATCAGTAATGAGACAATAGGCTCTTTCCGACTGTAGGAACCTTTTGCAGTTCCTATAACCTTTTCAGGAACCAGGCCGTTTTTTCGCGCATTCCGACATATAGGAACTAGGGACCAAAGCCCCCAGTTCCTATAACAATTTTAGCTCCTACTCCGAAGCAGAGTCTGAGTGGGGTTCTATAGGAACCCTCATGACGTAGGTGTTTGGTGACTGGTAGCTACGCCCTTTGCCAGATTTCCGCATTTTGTGTCCCCGCCGCATTTAAAAAACACGGTTGCACATACGGACAAAAACAACAACAGAGCAAGCGATAAATGGACCGACGAGGAGGTCGAAGCTCTTCTGACCGTCTACGCCACAGAGGATTTTCAGAGAGGTTTTGAAGGTTCGCAGCGAAATATAAAAATATTCCTGACGATCAGCTCTCAGTCAGAGAACGGGATAACACGAAGCAGCGCACGTAGAAAACTCAAACAAGACTACAAATAAATTAAGGACCACGACAACCGGAGCGGGACGAACCGAAAAAACAGTAAATTGGACAGCTTGTACCACCGACATGTCTACTCGGTCAACGCCGCAGCAAATGACTCCTGCATGCGGCAGGAAAAGCCAGTGTGATATGCAGAGCATATACACACACGTAAATAGTTATTTTTGCTCTGCTGTACCTATTCATTATAAAAAATAAATGACTTTGTAAAGAGTCTGAAGTATTCAGTTTGTGTCTGTTAGATGTGCTCTGGCCACATCTATAAAATATTAGCTAATAAAAATATTGAGTTTTTTTTAACTTATCACAGCTATGAAATATTAAATAATCCATCTTTGGTCGCTACATTTTAAGTCTTATCCCTGGGTGTAAATTACGTTAGTTTATCAACTTTATAATATGCTCCTTATCACAGAACGAAGTTTATCATGTTTAACCAAGATCTGGCATCAAATTACACACCTGTAAACATTTCACCACCCTTTTTATATTTTTACCTTCATATACTCTAAATCTGTGTGACAATGTCCTCATAATTCTAAACCATAACTCAGTCACAACCAACCCTCCTGTGACGGATTTCTCCTCCACCTTCTACTGATGATTCCATAAAATACACAAAGCTTAATAGCAGATGATGAGATCTTTATTTTACACATAACACACACACACACACAAAAATAAAAAAAAATAAAAAAAATGAAATGATACATTTTCTATGGAACATTTTCTCTTTAATTGTGTACATCATGTATACATGTATGTTCTGTCTGTCGAACTTCCAGAACATGATGTTTATTATGAAGAGGTGTGTTGTGATTAGCTGGAAGGCAGGAGGTAAAGCATCCAGGCTGTTCTCCATCTCCTTCAGTATCTGCAGCAGGTGGTTGTGTCCATCCTCTCCAGTGCAGCTTCAGGCTGCCACAGATGTATTGAAATGTCTCCCTGGACATACAGAAATTCTCTATCCACTGCTCATCGGTCAAATTGAGAACAACCTTTTCCCACTAGTTATCAGCTTTGCTCCGGACCAGCCGAACGGTGAGGAGGTTCAATGAGCTGCAGCAACGTCTGAAACAGAACACGAGTTACAATAAACCCGCCGTTTGAAATATTTACTTATTGTAATCTGCTCAACACAGACAGCAGAAAACCGTCTGAAATGTTTACTCATAAGACATGTATACAATCGGCGCATGTTTAATAAGTTAAACTTACACGTCGTCTCCTTTGTCTGCGGCGTATCTCCTGCCGCTGGATTCTTCATCTTCTGACTTTCAGGAGCCTTCTAGCCTCGACGTGAGACGCCTGGTTGTATCGTCCATCAGTAACATTTCCATCAAGCAGAGCATGAACACTACGATCTCTTCGTTCTCCATATTAGCTTGCCGTGTTGTTTTTAGCGGGTTTTGTTTTGTTGTTATGTGGCGCTAAAGTCACACGCCACTGTCGCAGACGTATGCGTCACATCGGTCCCGCTACCGCCCCCAACTCATGTGCGAATGCAACATAAAACAGTTCCCCTGGAGAAGGGCCGTTCTTAGAACTAAGACAGTTATTAGAACTGCGTTCTTAGAACTTCTCTGTCGGAATGCGCCTACTGTCTGCCTCCTTAAAGAACTAAAAAAAAAAAAAAAAAAAAGAACTATTCGGCTGAATCTCATTCCTTCTGGTCCCCTGTGCTTAGTTCCATCACTTAGTGTAGGTGGAGGACTGTGACCTCGTTGCTATGGGGGTTTGAGAAATGGCCGGGAGTGACTGGTGGTTGCGGGTTCTTTGTGGTTGCCCGTGATGCGGGACCGGGCTGCTCTGCGGTGGGGGTGGCTCTGAGTCTGGCCCCGTTGGGGGCTGTGGGGGCCAGCGGTTGGAGTCGCCTCGTGGCGGGGGGTGAGGCCACTGGTGGTGCATGGGTTGGTGGGCGTCGGTCCTGATCCGGGTGGCCGGGCTATTCTGGGGCGGGCTGGGCGGGGGTTCTGGGCTCTGGTGCCTGGGGGTGGTCCTCCTCCCTCCGGGGTGGTGGGCTCCGTATGTGCCTGGGGTCTGGGCCTGCCCGGATGTGCTGCCATGGTGTGGGTTGGTGCATGCCCTGGTGTCTGGTTGACACCCTGGGACCCAGGGTATGGCCCGGGGGCAGGGGGGGTGTAGGGGTTTGAAGGAGGGCTGAGTGGGATTCGGGGGATTATAGGGGGAGGTGCTGGGGTGTGAGACAGGTATGCTTGTATGTTGTGTGTGTGTCTATACTGTGGATGTTTGTGTGAATGGGGGGTATGTTTGTGTGCGTGCGTATGCATGTGTTAGGATGAGTGGGGGTGTGTCTGGGGAGTGAGAGTGTGATGGTTGGATGCTGTGCGAGTGTTTATATTTTTTGGGTGGGGCTGAGAGGGCATATGTGAGTTATAATGAGTGGGAGTGTGCAAGGAAATAGGTGTGTGCATGTGTTTCTGTGTGTGGTTGGGGCGGGGTTAAGTGCACTTGTGGGGGGGGCTTGGGCGGGCCTGGGGGTGGTGGGCCGTGGGTCTGCCGCTGTCCCCATCCTCTCATTCCCCGTTAGGGGTGTGGGAGGGTGGGAACTTTCTGGGGTGGGTGGCGGCTCACTGGCTGCGGTCCCTGAATGGCCCGGTCGTGGGGGGCGGCCTCTCCTGGCCTGTCTTGCCCTGGGGGGCCTCCTGGGGAGCAGGGGTGCCTAATGCCACTAAAGGCTCATCATCCAGAGGGAAGTTTGCTTCCCTCTGGACGTACATCCCCGGACCCCTCTTACTTCCCGCTCTCTCTGTCTCACACAAACACACACGTAGGGAGTTGGGAGGCGTGGGGCCATGAGGGGTGGAACGGAGGAGACCATTCAGTGGTCTCCTTGGATGCACCCCGTGGCTGCTCGCCTCTCAGTTTTAATTGCACTAAGACACAAAAACACAAGAAACACAACACACAAACAACACCTGGGGGGCATGGCATGGCGGTGCAGCTCATTGCAGTCACTGCCCCTCAATTTTAATTGCACACAACACACACTACATAAACAGTCAGGAGCGGGGAGGGAGAGGGTATTGGGGACCTCTTACGCCCCTGCTCCTCCTGTGTGTGGCTGGGGGCGGGCAGGGGGGGGGGTTGCCCCGGGGCCGGGTCCCGGGATGGCTGCGCTGGTGGGCTGCTGGCTCTATGGAGGCGAGGTCGCATTTGCATGATCTCACTCACCACTCTTCATCACTGATCACTCCTTGTTTCTCATGCTCTGCATGCTGACACAGTCACTGAGTTGTCTAGTGGGTCTTTAATATTAAGCGATAACTATAAAAAAAAAAAAAATAGTATTTTTCCTGGAGTTAGTATCTGGTCGCTGTTGATTTGATTTGGTTATTATTTAAAAACTCTTAATGACTGGCAGCCCTGTTTTTTGTTTTTTTTGTTTGTTTTTGTTTTTTTTTTTTTTGTTTTTTCTCTGTGTGTGTGTTTCTGCTTTTGTAAAAGTTGTAGGAAATTTTCTGGTGTGTTCATGTACAGGTGTAACAGTTTGCTGTCTGGTGATGGTGTGGATTGAAGGGTCGTTTTCCTTCTGTCTGTGATCTTTTTGTCTCCTTTCTTCTTTCCCTTTTGCTCTTTTTTTGCTATTTTCCATCTTTTTCTGTCCCCTCCGGTCAGGTCCAGCAAGATTACATAGATTCCGTGATTCAAAGTAAATAAATAAATAAATTAATCACATTATCAAGAGGAGCCTTACCCATAGGCCTCCCTTTGGCAGAGCAAATTTGTTCAGCACGATACAGCAACCAGATTATCATTTTGCTTGCTATGATGCTGGACAGGACAAGTTAAAAAAAAAAAAAAAAAAAAAGGTAGGCAGTTTATGCTGCGCTGTGATTGGCTGAGAAGCAGGTGCAGGTCGTCTCTAGTTCCCGCCTGACATGGATGGAAGAAATGAGACGCAGTGGTTTCAGAAATCTTTCATCATGACATGGTTGTGTTGGTCTCTTGAGCAGCAGAGGACGGTTCATCCGTCCCTAATAAAACTCAGACCGGGTCCAGCATCAGATGAGAGAACTCTTCAGACCTAAAGCCTCAGCAGTCCAGGCATGTACTCAAGACCTGGACCGGAGGGTCGCCACGGTCTTTAAGACACAAGACTCACAAACACTTTGGCAGCTGGACGTCCCGACCGAGGAAAAGGTGAAAATAAAATGTGAATAGAATCTCCAAGTGTTAGTTCCAGTGGACTAAGTCCGTCCTGTAGTGTGTGTTTGCTCATGTAGCTGCAGGCTGTGCTGCTGCTCCCATTAAAGAGAAACACACTTCTGAGAGTCATAGAAGCATCAGCAGTGGCAGCTGGGGAATAACGTGTTGTATGACATGTTGTCAGAGGACAGAAAGTCTTTCTTTGCTGGAGGCTGCGTTCACACCTAATAACCTGCAGACTCTAGACCCGGTCCAGTTGGGGGTCTGCTCCATTCTTCCTGCCCCAGTTAATGGGACTATTTTAATAACACACTCTCCTCACCAGAGCAGCTGTTACAGTCGTCTTTCCACCACTTATCTGGATCACACATTACATAATTAGTTTATTCACAAGCTGATGGGATAAAAATAAAGCTGGTAAAATGAAGCTGCTCTTTTATTTTTAGTCTTTTAGTAAAACACAAAGAAAAGTGACTTTTCTTTTAGGCTGAGTTTTATCAAACATGTTTTTGTCAGTTCAGATAAAGAGTTCTGGAAACTGCTTCCATCAGTCCAGTCACATCACTGTTGGAGCTTAGTGTGTGTTTAACACAACTAGCGGCCGTTTGCTCCGTCCGTAACCACGGCAACATGAGGACTTCTCAAAGTATTTACACTGGCTAGAGATTGATTTAGTTAGTGAAGGTTTGCATGATTCATTTAACATTTAACAACTGTGGGAACTTTCTACAAACATCAAATATTAACTATAAAATGAATGTGTTCTATTTTCAGGCTAAAATCAGGATCATGATACTGGAAACAAGGACGTCGTCCTTCTTCTGGGACATCCAGCTGTTCTGTCATCAAACGTGGCACAAAGCAGAAGCTGCTGAACGAGGGCATGAACTGAACGGATCTGAATTCCAGAAATCTGGGACCAACGGAGTTCCTGAACCAATAAGAGACGCCTTTGGAGGGAAGCTGTCAGCTGATGTCAGGTCTGCACTTATATGTCATTGTTCTTTCTATCAACGTGTAAACGTGCTGTACTGACTACTGACATGGATTTACCTTCATGATTCATGTAGTAATTAATAAAGTACATGTGGTAAATTCCTGTAAATTCCTGCTGACTCATGTTATTGACGGTAGACCTGCTGAGTCATGTCCTCATGAAGGATGGAAAACAAGCAGATGTGTCGCTGCTTTATTGGAGCTGCGTGTTGTGCGTTAATAAGTTTGTTGTTGTTGTGTATTTTAAGGACCGTTTACTTGAAACTTTTCTACATTGTACTTGATGTTTTCCAGCCTAGAGTTTCTGACGGCATGTGGCAACAGACTGATTTCAGCCAAACTGCAGCTGGACAGCAGCTGGATGCAGATCTGATACACAAAGTCTAGAAATGGAAAGTTGTGTCCATCAGACCAACACAGCGGATTCTGGGATGTTCTGCTCTCTTGGTGAAACAAGCTAAACATTGTCAGTCAGCACTAATCTTTGTAACGTCAGCTCTTCATGAACTTTCTTTAAACTTTGTGTCTATGAACAAACTGAAGACGTGTTAAATTTCTAGCGAGGAGTAAATGTGGGGCTTTGCTCTGGAATTTGACTGAGATCTAATAATGAGGGAATCTGGTGCTCTACAGAGATGCCGATCACCAAAGTCTGGACAACACAGCTTTTAAAGAAACCAACTGCTGACTTTTCCCATACTTTTCAGTTTAACGTGTAAATGTCGTCTTTTTGTGCATTTTTACTGAATTTTATTTGAGTTTTTTTTCTTTTTAAAGCAATAAAAACCTCTTCAATCTGTCTGTCTCTGTCTTAGATTCAGAGATGGACTGAAAACACTTGGTGTGCTGGACTAAATCCAAGCTCAGCTCTTCTGTGCTGGTCTCCTGCAGCCTCTCAGCTGATGTGGCCGACAGTCTTTTCATTATCCGCCATCTCCAGCTGGCAGCAACAGAAGCTGCTGAGGAAGTTCTTTCTTTCTGGAGACACACGCAGAAGTAAATCCATGGAATTTGACCATTTCTTCTTCTAACTGAAATATTTAGCTGCATCTGGTCGTTGTGTGTCAGTTTAGAATAGTAAGAGATGTTCTGCTTTCTGTTTATTGTCCAGTTTCTTTCTTCCTTTTCCACCAGATGAGGAAGGAACAGAAACTGGGAACGATCCTCGCCTTTTCCACAGGAGCCAACACTCCTTCACCGACTGGGTTCTCTCCTCCACAAAGAGGAGGATTCAGGAAGCTGCAAAGCTGCCGCTGCAAACAGCTGCACTAACTGCTTGAAGCTACGCTGCAGACCTCATACGGAGACCTTCAGGAAAACAGGGGCTCTGCGGTGGGCGGGACCCTTGGTTTTAGCCCAGCGTAATATGTGTACAGGTCTGGATCAAAGTATTCTGTGTTAAGGTCAAGTTCATGTTCAGTTAATGACACAAAGCAACGTGAAACTTTTCTTCTTTTCTCTTGTTTTTATGTGATTTTGTACAATAAATACAGACCTGCTGCATATTTGTCAAACTGAAGTTAATAGATGTGAAGAACGCTTCACATTTTCAGCTGCTTTCTGCAAGTAATGTTGAAATCGAACTTCACTGCAGCTTTTTAGTCAGACACTATTCCACTTTTAAATTTATCTACAGCTCACTATTTTCCTCTTGATTTTATCGCCTGCTTTTCAAACGGATCAACCAACAAACACTTTGAAAAACTTCTTCTTTTGTTTGTTTGCAGGTTTTATGTTTTGGGAAAAGTTTTAGGGTTCATTAAGTCTTACTGCTTTATTTTTACTGTACAATGATGTAAAATCCACATGAGCCACTAAGTGAAAGAATCTTCTGGCTTTGCAACAAACTGGAATGACGTTTACAATAAGACGGGGTCTCCCAGGCTGCTCATCAGGGGCCACTATCCTGCAGGTTTTGGATGTTTCCGCTGCAGCACACCTGAATCAGGTTAATGGCTCAACATGCTTTGGCAGAACTTCAAAAACAAGCTGCTGAGAAAAGCCATTTAAAGTGAATTAGGTGTGCTGGTGAAGGAAATCTCTTAAAACCTGCACAAGTTCAGCCTTGGAGGACTGGAGCTGGACAGCCCGGCAATGACGAAGCAGAACTTTCAGTCTGATGAAACTCACATTTACATGAAACTTGTGTGCTTCTAAATGATCTGTATAATAACTGATTTCTGGATAACAATTAGAAGAAGTTCATGGATGTGATTTAATGTGATGTGCAATCCATTTCCTCTTACATGAACATCTTCATGAGCGTCTGAGTGCAGCTTCTATGAAATGTAGATGGACACATGTGGCATATTGTACAGTAAGAAGGGCAGCTCATCTGGTAAGTTCTACATATTTGTGCTACTTTGTGAACGATCTGAAACAAGCTTCTTCTAGCGGCCGAGCAGGGCTCTATTTTTCTCCTGCATAAAAGCCGAAGCTTTGTTTCTGCGGCTCGTTGCACATGTAATGTGAAATGTTTGTTTCTGCTTGACTCTTCAGCTGTTAGACAGTTTTTCTCCCAACTTCTAGTCTCACATCAGAGTCCACAAATTTAGCATTAATGATGTTTTTGTTTTAGTCTTTCTGTTCAACAAAGGATGTTAAATGTTAACGTGATTATTTCTTTATGGCAGTTTAGTGAGTTCTCCAGAGCCAGAAGCTTCAATAAAATGTTTCCTGTGGGACTATTTTTCATACCAGGAACCTGTATAAAAGAAATATCTTTCAATGTCAACATGGAGGTTTGAGCTTGGAGTCACATTTAGAGACAAAGTTTCTGAACAGACCAATAAAAAACTTGAAATGGAGCCATTACAAAGCTTGGCACAGTGTTATTTGACTGGAACTTTATAAACTGGATGATATTCATTTTCTATTTGTCACATGATGGAAAACTGTTAAAAAGCTTCTCAGCATCAATCATATGGATAAAACCAGGAATTCCTCCTTCCAAGAAAATGCACAAGGCTGCAGAATAAATACACCATGATTTCCATCATCTTCACATGGATGAAGGTGCTGAAGAGAAGACGTTGTGGCATCACTGAGAGGAATATTAATAGATGAATAACAATATTATTGTGTGGAACTGCTGCAGGATCATCGTAGCCAAAGCCACTAAGGTAAAAGTGTCCTTCATACTTGGGTTATGTGTTCCTGCATTGTTGTTAACACCCTGCTGCCACAGCTGAAGAGGAGTTTGTCCTCCTTGTGGTGAAAGACGTGGTTACTCCACCCATTCTGAAACTCACTGGCAGCCCTTTGACTTGGTGGCAAATAGATGTAATGAAGACAAACGTAGTTCATGAAGAGAAACTAGTACACCTTGCTCCTCCATAAAACTGAACAGATCAGCAAAATGAAACCACACAACTGGATTCAGTTCTGCCCACAATCTCTCAGTTCTTCTGCTCTGACCTGCCAGTAACAACGCCGTCTATTTAATCCTCTCCTGTGATGCATGAAACGGCAACACCCGTGTTTTCCAGTCCGTCATCACGTCTCACTCTAGATGCTTTTCCAAAGTTCTGATGCCACAATGAAAAGGGACAAAAAACTTGAGGCTCTGCTGCTGTCTGGACCAGCGAGGTAGATAATGGTCCAACTGAAGCATCAACACAGCCGTGAAACATCATCTTCAGTCTCACCAGCGTGTGCTTTCCATCTATGTGCCTGAGAGAAAGTCAGATCAGTGATTTATTAGTGGGAAAAGCAGAACAAGGCCCAGATTATACATCACAACTTGAAGACAAAACTATTTTAATGGCATTTTTCTTTCAAAGCTTCATTTAGTTGTATTTTCCTAAAACTGTGGATCCAGTACTTGTACTGATAGATTTACATTTGTATGTATTTTATGTAGTTTTGTGTATTATTACTACACGTGGACACGCTTAGCGAGTCCTCTTAAAGGACTTCCTGGTTTGAGAGTCACTTCCTGTTCAGGGAAGAACTTCCTGTGTCAGTGAAAGTGAGAGACACCAAGCAAACAACAAAAAGGGTTAAATACACAATATGTGTGTCAGAGGAGAATATATATGTGTGTGAGGACAATATATGTGTGTAAGAGGGTAAATGTGTGTATATGTGAGAGGAGAATGAATCCTGGCCTCTACGGCCCTCATAGACAGGTGAGGTAGACGTGGACAGACAGGTGATGTGTGGTCAGCTTCCAGATGAAAACAAGACTGATGGAGAAAAATCTGACCCTTCAGATTCAGATGAAATGAAGTCCTGGTCCAGGTCTTTGCAGGTCTGTTAATGAGTCCTTCATCTCAGCCTGGTGGGTTAAAGTGTGGAAACATGGAGACATGCAGGACGGGGTCCTGAGGACCAGGATGGAGAAACACTGCTGGAGAAAATCTCAGTGGTGCAGGTGAGGCTGTTAAAGAGGAGGAGGAAGGTCTGATGTTGCTCCTCCTACCTGTAACCCCGCCTACCTGTAACCCCTCCTACCTGTGCTCCTCCTACCTGTCCTCCTCCTACCTGTCCTCCCTCCATCACAGGTAGAAATGTGACTCATTCCAGGAAGCAGCTCACCTGTGTATCAGTGGAGATTCTTCTTCTTCTTCTTCTCTGAACAAACTGTAAGTGTGAACTTTCCTCTTTGTTTCTGGAATGTTTGGAGAATGTGTTCACTTCTGATTTCAGCTCCAACTTTGATCTTTGCTGTTTGAAGACAAATCTACATGATGATCAGATTATTGATTATTGATCCTGGAATCAAAGTGTGGTCTGCAGCAGTAAAGTGGGAGCCATCAGCTTCCTGCTGCTTCCAGTGAAACATGGATCCTTGGATCAAACTGCTTTAGTAGATAATGAGGCAGAAATGTTGCTGCAGAACAACTTGAACTTTGAGCCTCTCTTTATGTTTCCAGTAACAGGAGTCAGAGAAGTTTTACAAGCTTCATGTTGCAACATCATTTCCTTCATCATCGTTCACCTTCATGTTATTTCAGAAACATCCGTCTTTTCTGTTTCATGTCTTCTTAAAAATCTCCTTCCATCTCACAAGCAGCCAGCAAGGCCTCCACCTCCACTATGTTTTACATCTACTTTACTTAGAGCTGCCAGAACACGTCCATTTATCTGTGGATCAGTAGAAATAAATTCATCTTTAGCTCATTTTTTCAGCTAGAAAAAGCTGAATATTTTACACTAGTTCACACATGACAGTAAACTAAATATCTGAAGCATTTCCAGCTAAATAAGGTGGAAAACATCACCTTCATCCCTAGAAATGATTCACACATTGTAGAAAACAGTAAAATGTCTGAAAGATGATCAATATTCTGGTGAATAATGAAGCAGTTTGGATGTAGTTTTAATCTAAATTCATGTGTAATCAGCTGAAGTGGCTGCAACCAGTCCCAGCACCAGGAGAAGCTAACAGGCCGAGCAGCTGCTGGTTGCCATGGATACGTGGCTCCTGTCTATCAATGAACTTTGACTTGTTTATAAGAGGATGAATCCCGGTTTAATCATTCATTATGTGGCTTTTATGAAGCAGATATAGATGCTATAAAACATTTTCTCCTCTACTAAAAAAAAAAACCTTCATGTGACACGTAACCCTCATGTTCTGTTAGAATAAATTACGTTCGGACTCTTATCTACTAAACTTCTAGTTTGACCTTTAAGCTGCAATAAAATGATGAAAGATTAATATTTTCAGTTTATTTTCTTTTCATTCATATCATGATTAATGCATCAGCATAAAGAATTAAGATGCCAGTTTTGACCAAACACCACCAGCAGCTTTATGGAAAAACATTATAATTAAATATTGTAAAAACTAATTAGACCTGCATCAGTATCAGAAACACGAACTGGCCCATCAGATAGATACATGAGAAGATTCATTTAGTTTCATTTTTATTTTTTTTAATAATGTCAGATTGAACAAAAAACCAGATGTGTAGTGTGAACTAAAAACCGCACTAAAATTATGACAAATTAACCCCTTGATGCCTGTTGATTTAAATTTATGAAAAACCCCTTCTGGCCTTTATTTATTTTTTTGCTTTTATTCATTTATTATTTTCCTTTATAAATTGCTTTTAATTCGCGTGAAATTTCATAGTATTTTATTTTATTCCAGTCCTTTCCTTTGTGTTATATTTTCCTGTCTTCATGGTGTTTTTATATAACTGTAAATGAATTTGGGTGTTAAAGAGTTAATATTTAGTCACTTTTTGCATGAAAGGATTCTCTACAAAAATTTATCAGACTGAGTTTAATCCAGCTGCAGATGATGCCTCTGGAGACAGAGAGAGGAAGGTTGCTGCAGCGGTTGCTAGGTAATGGTCTAGGTCTTGTCTCATTGCTGGAATCATCCGAGCTGCTGTAAGTTGTTTATTTATTCAGTTAAACAGCTGATACATGTTCCTTTCGTCATGTTATTGTTTAACCACTTTCTAATGTCTTATTGTCCAAAGGTATCAGTCTATACTAATAACTAAAGCTAGCCAATTAGCCACAAATACTACGGTAACTTAAAGAACACACACTCACACACAAACACAACTTTCAAATATCTCTAGAAGTAAATTTTCTCACAGCTGAAAAATGACAAGAACTGATTCTAACTACCAGTAAAGTAACAATAATAAAAATAAATTCTAAATAACATAGCAGCTGATCTTTGTACAGCAGATGATGGAAAGGAGGATTTCAGTTGATGTTCAGATGAATGATGTGTGTTTCCTCTGCAGGTGAAGGTAGAAAGTGTGTGTGAGCTGATGTGAATCCAGCATCATGGATCAGGACAGAGAGGAGGGAGTCCCTCCCTCTAAAACCACTCAGAGGTGAGATGTCCATCTCTAACTGTCCATGACTCTTCTCCATGTCAGAGATCACAACTCACATCACCAAACATCTGGATTCACAGGAACCAGCCTGGACCTGGACCTGGACCTGGACCCAGCTGTGTCTCCATGAAGAGCGACTGGCCTATGGAGAAACATCCTGAGTTCAGGTCAGACCAGCAGTGAGTATCAGAGTCCAGTGGAGGTTGGATCAGGTTTCAGATGAAAACCAGTTTCAGGTTCATCATTTCTGGACGTCTCTGCTGAGACGAATCTGCAGCATCATGATCGTCATGTGATAGATTTGATTTATCTTCCAGATTCTTCTGCAAACTAAATGTTGAACAATTTCAGAATTCAGCTGTGAAATCATTAAACCATCTTAATTCACAGGAATCGACCTGGACCTGGACCAGGACGTGGACCTGGACCTGAGCCCAGCTGTTTGTCCTTTAAGAGCGACCGGTCGAAGGATCATCCTCTTTATTTTAAATCAGAGCCACAGAGGTGAGCTGTGTGAAATTGTTTCATCAGTTTAGTTTTATTCCATCTTTTATTTCAACCCAATAATAATAATAATAATAATAATAATAATAATAATAAAGGATATCTTCAGTATTTAAGGTGAAACATCCAGATGACGCTCTAATAATAAACATGTGAGTTTTATTAAATATTTCTTGTGAGCTGAGAATAATCAGGAGGATTCTGTCTCAGTGCAGGAAACATAGAATCTCCATAATTCAACTTTCTCATCTGTGGAACGTAGAAGCAGACGAGAGTTTTTCCTCCTCTGGAAAAAGGAAACAGATTCTGGACGTTTTCCAGAAGTTCAGGAGATTCTCTGAACCTCAGTTACTAAGTGACCTGCAGTCAGTTTGGCTCCTCACAAACACACCAAACTTTTTCTTAGTGGAAAACTCCAACATCAAACACATTTATACTGGGAGCTGCCCAGTCTAACCAGTCTCATCCAAGCACACACTGGCTGTGGCTGCCTTGCTCCAGGGCACCTCAGCACAGAGCTTCATGAAGGTGTTGGTGAGAGCTTCCTAAAAGCTGAAAGCAGCTTCTCCATGTGACAGAATGTGATGTGATTCTTCCTGATTCCTCCACAGAGTGGACCAGCAGAGCTCAGAGCTTCCCAGTGGTCAGTCTGCCCAGCAGCATCAAACACAGCTGGACTCCATATTTATGGTCTGTACATGTACAACAACTACTTTTCCATCTCTTCTGTCCACATCATCTCCATGCTGACCTTTGTAGACCAGTGGATTGTCAGTGTGTCCAACATGGATCTGATGTTTGGCTCCATGATTTCAGTCTGATTGTGTCCTTCATATCGTTTCTCTTCCAGCTGCTGGAGGACAACATGATCACTTTCATGAAGAAGGAGCTGAAGAAGATCCAGAAGCTTCTGAGTCCAGATTACCCAGAATGCTCAGTGTTGGAGGGTGAGGATGAGGAGCAGAGGAAGAGCAGCAGAGAGGCGTTAGTGAAGATCACAGTGGACTTCCTGAGGAGGATGAAGCAGGAGGAGCTGGCTGAGCGTCTGCAGAGCAGTAAGAGGATTTCTCTAAAGATTGAAGCTGCTGGATAAATGACACATTTACTGATGTCTCAACACATGAACATCACATATTCACATCCTAATTCCTCAGAGGCTTCAAATCTTTACTGACTCTTCTTATTTCTTCTTTTCTTTCAGAATATTTTGCTCCAATTTGTCAACGTAAACTAAAATGTGGTCTGAAGAAGAAGTTCCAGTGTGTGTTTGAGGGGATTGCTAAAGCAGGAAACCCAACCCTTCTGAACCAGATCTACACAGAGCTCTACATCACAGAGGGAGGGACTGCAGAGGTCAATGATGAACATGAGGTCAGACAGATTGAAACAGCATCCAGGAAACCAGACAGACCAGAAAAAAGCATCAGACAAGAAGACATCTTTAAACTCCCACCTGGAAGAGATGAACCAATCAGAACAGTGATGACAAAGGGAGTGGCTGGCATTGGGAAAACTGTCTTAACACAGAAGTTCACTCTGGACTGGGCTGAAGACAAAGCCAACCAGGACATCCAGTTGACATTTCCACTGACTTTCAGAGAGCTGAATGTGCTGAAAGAGAAAAAGTTCAGCTTGGTGGAACTTGTTCATCACTTCTTTACTGAAACCAAAGAAGCAGGAATCTGCAGCTTTGAAGAGTTCCAGGTTGTCTTCATCTTGGACGGTCTGGATGAGAGTCGACTTCCTCTGGACTTCCACAACAATGAGACCCTGACTGATGTTACAGAGTCCACCTCAGTGGATGTGCTGCTGACTAACCTCATCAGGGGGAAACTGCTTCCCTCTGCTCGCCTCTGGATAACCACACGACCTGCAGCAGCCAATCAGATCCCTCCTGACTGTGTTGGCATGGTGACAGAGGTCAGAGGGTTCACTGACCCACAGAAGGAGGAGTACTTCAGGAAGAGGTTCAGAGATGAGGAGCAGGCCAGCAGGATCATCTCCCACATGAAGACATCACGAAGCCTCCACATCATGTGCCACATCCCAGTCTTCTGCTGGATCACTGCTACAGTTCTGGAGGATGTGCTGGAAACCAGAGAGGGAGGAGAGCTGCCCAAGACCCTGACTGAGATGTACATCCACTTCCTGGTGGTCCAGACCAAAGTCAAGAAGGTCAAGTATGATGGAGGAGCTGAGACAGATCCACACTGGAGTCCAGAGAGCAGGAAGATGATTGAGTCTCTGGGAAAACTGGCTTTTGATCAGCTGCAGAAAGGAAACCTGATCTTCTATGAATCAGACCTGACAGAGTGTGGCATCGATTTCACAGCAGCCTCAGTTTACTCAGGAGTGTTCACACAGATCTTTAAAGAGGAGAGAGGACTGTACCAGGAGAAGGTGTTCAGCTTCGTCCATCTGAGTGTTCAGGAGTTTCTGGCTGCTCTTCATGTCCGTCTGACCTTCGTCAAGTCTGGAATCAACCTGATGGAAGATGAAACAAATCAGTTTCTGTTTGTTCAAATGAACCAGATCTACATCTCCATCAGAGAGCTGTGGACGAGGCCTTACAGAGTCCAAATGGACACCTGGACTTATTCCTCCGCTTCCTCCTGGGTCTTTCACTGCAGACCAATCAGGGTCTCCTACGAGGCCTGATTACACAGACAGGAAGTAGCTCACAGACCAATGAGGTAACAGTTTGGTACATCAAGACGAAGATCAGTGAGAATGTGTCTGCAGAGAGAAGCATCAATCTGTTCCACTGTCTGAATGAACTGAATGATCGTTCTCTAGAGGAGGAGATCCATCAGTTCCTGAGATCAGGACGTCTCTCCACAGATAAACTGTCTCCTGCTCAGTGGTCAGCTCTGGTCTTCATCTTACTGTCATCAGAAGAAGATCTGGAGGTGTTTGACCTGCAGAAATACTCTCCTTCAGAGGAGGTTCTTCTGTGGCTGCTGCCAGTGGTCAAAGCCTCCAGCAAAGCTCTGTAAGTACATATATAGCAGGATGTGGAGGAATATACTGCTACTATTTTTAGGACAGAATGTGACAGAGAACTACTTTTCTTACTTTTGCTGCTTCAATTTGCTGCAGAGCAGGTTTGGTTCTGAGATCAGAGATGAACACAGGAGAAAGCTCAGTTTCGTAAAAATGTCAACAAGTCATAAAGATATGGGTGTGTAGACGCTGAGAGAGTCTCTTTCCAACTCTCTTAAAGAACAACTGTGTTGTTTGATTTTTACTGATCTTCATCTTCCTGAGAGATGTGTCATCAGAAGGAAATGCTGATGGAGCTTAAAAAGACAACTGATTACTATGAAGTTTGTTCCTGCAGACATTTAAACATTTGGAACTGGTGTTACTGAATTTTTATTTACTTTGAAATCTGATTGGGTTCTACGGAGTTGGGTTCCTTTACTAAATAATAAAATAGAGATTTGAACAGTTTAAAAAGCTGCAGAACTTCTGAATTAGATCTTCCAAGATCTCTTGAATTTACATCTGAGAATCTGGACATTAAACTGATTGCAGTTTGTGGTTTTCAGCATTTCAGTGGACAAGAACAGCTTCAAGATACATGACCATCAAAATTCAGTAACTGGGAGAAATCAGACTATTGTAATAATCAGATCTCACACATCTATATGCACTTCTGATATGTGATATTATGAAAAACCCTGGTTTACATTTTCCATCCATTATTGGATTTCTAACGAAGTTCATACATACTTGGTGATGTAATACTCCAGATACAGATACACTTCCTGTAATGGTTTCACACAGATCTTAAAGTTTGAACAGAGTATGGTTTATTAAAGCAGGAGGAGTCATAGAGAGAAACTGGAGCTGTTTGATGGAAAATGGCAGGAGGATCTGGGCTGACTGTGTGTCGCCGTATTCTGAAAAGAACTCCAGGCGTTACAGCATGCATCCAATATCCAAAAACATGGTCAAGAGGGCATGCAATGGTCATACACAAAAAGGCAGATATCAGACCTACTTATCAAAGGGGGCAGGCAAAAACTCCATGGTCATTCCAAGCAGGGGTGAATATCCAGGCAGGCAACCAGCAGGGAGATTAATCCGACGTGGGCAGGGCAGGAGCAAAATCCAGGGACGTGACCAGGTCAAAAAAGGGGAGGTCTGCAAATACAAGGAAGCTGAAGAACAAGACAAGGTTAGATGATCATCTGGCAGGGAAGAACATTAAAATCCACCACATGGACATGATGACATGGTTAAAAACCTGATTTTGTCTACAGGTGGCCCTTCAGTCTGCAACCACCATGAGGGCTGATTATTTTGTTATTTGTATTTTTCTCTGTAACTTTCTCTCCAGGCTGAGTGTGTGTGGTCTCTCAGAGACAAGCTGTGGACCTCTGTCCTCAGTCCTCAGCTCCCAGTCCTCCAGTCTGACAGAACTGGACCTGAGTAACAACGACCTGCAGGACTCAGGACTGAAGAAGCTGTGTGGTGGACTGAAGAGTCCAGACTGCAAACTGGAAACTCTCAGGTCAGGATTCATCAAACTAAAAGCTTAAAAGAGTTTTTATTCATGAGAAACAAACTTGTGGAAGCTGTTTGTATGAATATCAGATGTTTGTGTGTCTCTGATTTAGGTCTCTTACACCACAACTTTTTTCTTCATAGTCCATGTGTGTACAGGTTGCTGCTAAACTAGTAGAACATGCAACAGTGCACATGACAGTTAAAGCTGTCATGTGCTTAGGCTGAAACACTAAATTGGTCCTTCTTGTGTTAAATCAGTTAGAATTCAGCTTGTGTCTGAGCACTGCATGCCCCTACAGTTTTTCATTAGAAGGACAATATGCACCAACACATTTACCTCAAATTTATCATCAAATTCATTTCAGAAAAAAGACATTTCAAACTGGTTTTCAATTATTCTTTCAATATTTATTATTTCTGCATTTTAGAACAGTTCAATTCACCTGTCGCCATGTCTTTTAGCAAAAATGTCTACAAAACTATTAAGATCGACTCTTTTTGCTCTTTTTGATTCAATACTCAAGACTCCCAAGCTGCTGAGTTGCTCATTGTTCATGGTGTTTCTAAAGTGAGTTTTGTTTAATTTGAGCACAGAAAACTGTGCTCACACAATGCAGCGCTCACAGGTAATACAAGGTGTTGGCAAAGTTTAAACACTGTCAGACACCTCACTATATGGCTCAAGGAAAACTGTCAGCTGCATCAAACTCTTTGGTATTTATAAGCCACTGCTTTTCTTCTTCTCCAGAATGGGTTTAAGCTGAGGTAACTCATGTTCTAAATCCTCAGAGTTGCAGTTTTATAGTGAGGAAAACACAGAGATGTATTTTTCTCACAAAATTTTGGACTGCATGGATTCAAGGCTTGTTTGTCTTCCATTATAACAGTTCTCATGAGCAAATGTCTTTATCTCAGAGAGAAACACATCAATGACTGGAATGAATGAACCTTTATGAAATGACTCTTTATCTGTGTTGCCCTGTTTTTGTACAGTCGGAGTAGAAATGTAAAAGATGTAAAAGCCTTTAAGACTAGAGCTGGTGTGACCTGGTGGCCTTGAGGTGTAGCACCTATGTTTCATTACTCTGCAAGGGTCACTGTTTTCTCCCAAATCTCTTCAAAAGGAGGTCCCTCTCTAACACTGCTCAATGTATCAACAAGTGAATCAACAAGAGTAACAGCTGTGCCCAGATTCAGTTGACGGTGATTGTAGAACATCTGAAAGAAATTTTACTTCACCAAATGTTTTGGTGAACGATACAAGAAGGCCAACGAATATAAAATCTAACAAACCTCTTGACTCTACATCTCTGGCACCATTTCTATCTTCTGATATTTCTTTCAGTAGTTGTGTGATGGCAGATAGTCTGTCCATCAGTGTTGTTTTCATCAACGATAACGATGACAAATTTACTTCGTTGACAAACCTTTTTTTGATGACGATAACAAGTGACAAGCTAAAAATGGCTCTCTGATGACAAAAACATGACGAGACGTTAGTGAGATTTCATTGACGAGACAAAAATGTTCAAGGGCTGATTGTCTGACATTAAAAACAGACATTTCTGCCTATTGTGAGCGCGATCTGTCAGTCAGCAATGCTGCTGCACCTTGGCCACGCCCACCACGACACCACTAGAGGACTAATTTAATTAACTGAATTAACTAATTTAAGCTCGTTAAATCAGTCAGTTATTAATCAGTCTTAGGATGCTAATGATGTGAACTCTTACTTCGAAAGGAACCATCACATGATTCAAAGGTGGAAATTCGTAATAACCAAATAAGTTTAGGATGCATATGAAATATTTATTACTAGTCTAACATGCATAATAAAAGGGGTCAATATTTACAAAGGTTCAAATGGGAAAATGAATTAAACATTGTGAAATGCAGAATATGATGTTCAAAACAGAAACTTATTTCAAGGCCATATAATGTTTTAAAATAAATAAAATGTGTGTGCACCTGTGGTGTTAATTAAACTAATGGTTAAAAACTGAAAAGGATCTCTGAATCCTAGAAGAAAAGGAAAAATAGTCTCCAACCATTCTCTTAAGTGGACCAGCAGAGGATTGATCCTTGCAGGACTCGTCTGGTTCTGTTCGGATCGAGTCGACTTACTACCTTTGAAGTGTTTTCTCTGGGGCATGTTAGGAAGTGGATACGGGTGGTTTGGATCCCGGGGGACTCCCAAGACCAGAAGGCTTGTCACATGGTGGTCAGAAGATTTGGATCAGGCAGTTCTGCTGATGCTGTCTCGTCCCGCGTGGTGGTTCAGGGGTGTCACAGATGATGGAATAGTGTTTGCGATGGTGTGGCAAGAGTCCAGCTTTGAATCAGTCCAAAAAGGAAAACTCTGTACAACTGGTTCTGAATAGTGGTAAGTCTGATTTAACCAGTTTCAAAATTAAAGCTCCAAAATTTAGAATCAAGATTAAAGATAAAAAAGAGAAAAACATAAACTGGAAAAGGCATAAACTAAATGAGTTAATTTGTGAAAAAGAGCAGTCAATCATGCTAAAGATGCAGGCACAACTTAATCCAGGGTGATGTTTTTACATCATGTCAAACTTAATTCTTCAGTCTCATCCCTCCATCTGTCTGGAGAGTGTGTGTAAGCAGCTCTGTCTCAAACCTTAAAGAAATAAACATGTTAATAAAGTATCAAATCAAATGATTCAAGCTTGTTGATTAAACCTTGTAGAAAATGCTGATGATTTTGTGCACGTTTACTGAAGTTTAGTGGATCATATCTTATAGTTAAATAAACATTTTAAAATACATGATCTTTATTTTCTCCTTCAAACAAAGCAAGTCTTTTTACTGTGTGACATAGAAAAACTTTAATATGTTTTGTCCTCTGAAATATTAAAAGTAAACAGTTCTTGGTGTGTGTGTGTGTGTGTGTGTATGTGTGTGTGTGTGTGTTTCCCAGATGTCCTGGTCTCAGTTCAGATTACCTGTGAGAGTTAGCTTATCAGTTTGAAGAAAGACAGTTTTAAAGTAGGAGGAGGTTGCAGGTCCTGAGTCCTCCCTCTTCTTTTTCATCTGTTCTTCCACCTGCTCCTCTGTATTCTCCATCTGCTCCTCCCTCTACTCCTCCTTCTTCTCCTCCTTCTGCTCCTCCGCCTGTTCCTCCGTCTTCTCCATCTGCTCCTCCCTCTACTCCTCCGAGTTCTCCTCCGTCTGCTTCTCTGTAAAACTGAACTGGAAAATGTAACTCAATGTTTTATGGACACAGTTGTTGTCACAGACCCACAGATAGGACTCAAAGTATCAGAGCTCCAGAGATTGGGTAAAAAGTGGTTTATTGGACAATAAGAATGTGCAATGGTGTTCAATCCGGTCTCGCAGGGTCAGCTCTTCTGTGGGGTATGAGAACAGGGGTAAGTAGGCAGAAAGTCAGTGGCAATGATGTGGGATAATGTTACTCCACGTACCAGGTGTAGTTGGGTTGTCGGGGAGAACGGAAAAAGCAGGACCGGAAGATTCAGCAAGGAGTCCGCTGGGTGGGTTGATAACTGCTGAGTAGAGAACAGGTTAGTGAGGGAATAACTTGGCGGGGTCAGGGAATCCAAATGACAGAAGCGGGGCTTCTGAAAATCTCCGTCAAGGCAGAGAAGATAAGTCCGTGATCCAGAATCCAAATCCAGTGTACGGTCCTGAGGTCAGTAATCCAAGAATCCAATAACAAACAAATCAGCGTTACCAGACAGGGGGCAGGCAGAGACGAAAATCCAGGTCCAGAATAACAAGGTCAAACGGCAGGCAGGCAGGCAGAATTAAAGGCTGGATACGTGCAGGGAAGAACCAAGACGATCTGGCGGAGAGAAGCTGTCACAGGCAGGTATTTAAAGAGCGCTGTACAGGTGAAGCGCATCAACAATCAGTGTGGGGAAAGAGGGTGCATTCAGGGAAGCTGGGACAGAAGGAGACAGGCTTGATCCGAGACACATGGAAGGTGGGGTGCACACGCATAGCCCCAGGAAGGCGAAGGCGCACAGCCACGGGGTTGATAACCTTCGAGATGGGAAAAGGCCCCACGAACCGCGGAGCCAACTTCCGACATTCCAGGCGCAGCGGCAGGTCCTTGGTGGCCAACCAAACCCTCTGACCCACCTGGTAGGAAGGGGCTGCCCGTCGATGCCGGTTGGCCACTGCCTGGTAACGCCGGGAAGCCTGCAGGAGCGCGGTGCGCGCGCGCCGCCAGATTCTGTGACAGCGGCGAACCGCCGCGTGCGCAGAAGGAACCCGTACCTCCGCCTCTTGAGGAGCAAACAGCGGAGGCTGAAAACCGGTGACAACGTGGAAAGGTGAGAGACCTGTGGCCGAGGAGGGCAGGGAATTATGGGCATACTCCACCCACGGCAGAGACCTGGACCAGGTCGAGGGGTCGTCGGAACAGAGGCACCGAAGGCAGGTCTCCAGAGTCTGGTTGGCCCTCTCCGACTGGCCATCCGACTGCGGGTGAAATCCGGAAGACAGACTGACCTTGATACCAAGCAGACGGCAAAACTCGGCCCAAAACTTGGAGGTGAACTGCGGGCCACGGTCGGAAACCACATCCAGAAGAATTCCATGCAGGCGGAACACATGGACAGAAAGAAGGTCAGCTGTTTCCTTAGCTGTGGGCAGTTTGGGGAGAGCAACGAAATGGGCCATCTTAGAAAATCTGTCAATAACAGTCATTATTACCGTCTTGCCATCAGAGGGGGGAAGACCCGTGACGAAGTCCATGACAATGTGCGACCAGGGACGATGAGGGATGGATAATGGGCGCAGGAGGCTGGCTGAACGTAACCTAGAAGGCTTAGAGCGGGCACAGACAGGGCAGCCGGACACGAAGCTCCGCACGTCCTGGCGACAGGAAGGCCACCAGAAGCGCTGGGACAGGAGAAACCAGGTACGTGCCACTCCAGGGTGACAGGCCAGGTGAGAAGAGTGGCAGAGAACCAGGGTTTTAGAACGCAGATGAGGTGGTACAAACAGGCGTCCTGCGGGGCAGCCAGTGGGGACGACAGCTCCCGCCTGCGCCTGACTGATCTCGTCCTCCAGCTGAACTCTGTTTACTCCCAGACGTATGTGAGTAGGAAGGATGAAGTCCTCAGCATCATCCGCATCCTCCTCCGGGTGGGCGGTCTGTCGGGAGAGAGCGTCAGGTTTAATGTTTTTTGAACCAGGACGATAAGCCAGAGTAAAACAGAATCTGTTAAAGAAAAGGGCCCAGCGAGCCTGCCTGGGGGTCAGTCTTTTGGCAGTTCTCAGATATTCCAAATTCTTGTGGTCTGTCCAAACCAAAAACGGCTCTGCCGCTCCTTCCAGCCAGTGCCGCCATTCCTGCAATGCCAGTTTGACCGCAAGAAGTTCGCGGTTCCCGATATCATAGTTGCGCTCAGCGGAGGATAGCGTTCTGGAGTAATAGGCGCAGGGATGCAACTTAGAGTCCTCTGAGCTGCGCAGGGAAAGCACCGCTCCCACGCCAGTATCAGATGCGTCGACTTCCACAATGAATTGTCGTTTGGGATCAGGTGTTCGCAGGATGGGGGCCGTGGTGAACAGGGTTTTGAGCTGCTGGAAGGCCGAGTCAGCCCCCGTAGTCCAGTTGTAAGGAGTTTTTACAGAAGTTAACTGATGGAGGGGAGAGGCTACAACACTATAATTCTTTATGAACTTGTGGTAAAAATTTGCAAAACCCAGGAATCTTTGAAGTTGCTTACGGTTCTCCGGCGTGGGCCATTCTCTCACCGCCGAGACCTTGGATGGATCCATCTCAACCCCACCTGCAGAAATGACACTCCCCAGGAAGGTGACTGATGGACGGTGAAATTCGCACTTCTCCGCTTTAACAAACAACTGGTGCTGGAGAAGACGCTGTAAAACTGTTCGAACATGAAAAACATGCTCCTCTGGACTGTGGGAAAAAATCAGGATATCATCCAAATAGACAAAAACAAACTTGTTTAACATGTCCCGTAACACATCGTTGACAAAGGACTGGAAGACAGCAGGTGCGTTGGTCAGCCCAAAGGGCATTACCAGATACTCGTAGTGTCCCGTAGGGGTGTTGAAAGCCGTTTTCCACTCATCCCCTTCCCGGATGCGGACCAAATGGTAGGCGTTGCGTAGATCCAACTTGGTGAAAATAATGGCTTCCTGTAACAGATCTAGAGCTGTAGACATGAGAGGCAGTGGGTAACGATTTTTCACTGTGATTTCATTAAGACCCCGGTAGTCAATGCATGGACGGAGCGATCCGTCCTTCTTTTCCACAAAGAAAAAACCTGCTCCGGCGGGGGAGGACGAAGGACGGATAAGCTTGGCTGCGAGCGAGTCAGAGATGTACTGTTCCATAGCGACTTTCTCCGGGGCTGACAGAGAGAACAGACGCCCCCTGGGGGGTGTGGTGCCGGGGAGAAGGTCGATGGCGCAGTCATATGGCCGATGTGGAGGCAAAGAGGTAGCCCTGGCTTTATTGAATACCTCTTTCAGGTCATGATAATGTTCCGGCACCTGCGACAGACAGGGGTAGCTGGTTTCCTCTGCCTAGGGTGTGGAACTGACTGTAGGAGGAAAAGAACGGAGACAGGAGGTTAAACAGTTCGTATCCCAATTGATAATTCTGCCATCACGCCAGTCAATGTGAGGGTTATGGATTTGTAGCCAGGTAATGCCAAAAATAACCGGGATCTGGGGGGAATCGATGACAAGGAAGCTGATGTTTTCATGATGACAGGAATCAAAAACCAGTGGTACAGGTTCTGTCCTTATGGTAACTCTGTGCAGAAGGTGGTCATCCAAGGCTCGGACCTGTAGTGGTGCCGGCAGGGGAAAGAAGCTCAGGCCCAACTGCTCAGCCACGTTCTTATCAATGAATTCTGAGTCGGAGCCTGAATCAATGAAAACTGATAACGTGTGTTCTTCACCTGCCGCCGTGACCTGGATTTGGAAGACTGGACGAGTGACAGACGGATCCAGTAATGTTTGGCTCAACAAGGTCCGCCCGTTCCCTGCTGAGCCTGCTCTTTTACTGGGCAGGCGCGTACGAGATGGCCGGACTGACCGCAGTATAAACAAAGTCTTTCTGTTATCCTTCGTGCCCTTTCCACTTGTGATAACTTGTACCGACCCATCTGCATGGGCTCCGGTTCAGCAGGGGAACTGGCGGCGGCGACAAATCTTTCAGGAATTACTGATGTACCAGGTTTGAGGGGAGATCGGATGTCGTGTGACGCGCGTGCACGTCCTCTTTCTCTCCGCCTTTCTCTGAGCCGCTGATCGATCCGGATGGAAATATCGATGAGTGCATTCAGATCAGCAGGAGGATCCCGAGCAGCGAGCTCATCCTTTATCCGGTCAGATAAACCATTGTAAAAGGCGTCGAACAGGGCTGAAGCATTCCAGGTACTGTCTGCTGCAATAGTGCGGAAATCGATAGCGTAATCCGTTACTGATCGGTCCGTCTGGGAAACAGAGAACAGAGTCCTGGATGCCTCATGATCGGAACGAATAGGATCGAAGACCCGGCGTAATTCATCTGAAAAGCTCCGGAAGGTGGCAATCGCTGGCGAGTCTCTTTCCCACTCAGCCGTACCCCATAACCTAGCCCGTCCAGACAGCAGAGACAAGACATAGGCCACTTTGGCTCGTTCAGTGGGGAATGACGAAGGCTGGAGCTCGAAATGCAGAGAACATTGAACCAGAAAAGCCCGACACTGACCTGGATCTCCGGAATATCCTTCTGGGGGAGCTATGCGGGGTTCGAACCCTGGATTTACCGTAGGAGGAGACGGTGGTGACTGAGTTGCCCCTGAAACAGACGTTGTTAGGGTTGCGATCCCTTTGGTCAGTGTCTTGACCTGCAAAACCAATTCATTCAACCCCGTTTCCTGTTGGGAGATAGCGCTCTCAACTCTGGCACGCCAATCTCTGGAATCTGATGAGTCCATTGTTTTGGCCAGATCGTTCTGTCACAGACCCACAGATAGGACTCAAAGTATCAGAGCTCCAGAGATTGGGTAAAAAGTGGTTTATTGGACAATAAGAATGTGCAATGGTGTTCAATCCGGTCTCGCAGGGTCAGCTCTTCTGTGGGGTATGAGAACAGGGGTAAGTAGGCAGAAAGTCAGTGGCAATGATGTGGGATAATGTTACTCGATGTACCAGGTGTAGTTGGGTTGTCGGGGAGAACGGAAAGAGCAGGACCGGAAGATTCAGCAAGGAGTCCGCTGGGTGGGTTGATAACTGCTGAGTAGAGAACAGGTTAGTGAGGGAATAACTTGGCGGGGTCAGGGAATCCAAATGACAGAAGCGGGGCTTCTGAAAATCTCCGTCAAGGCAGAGAAGATAAGTCCGTGATCCAGAATCCAAATCCAGTGTACAGTCCTGAGGTCAGTAATCCAAGAATCCAATAACAAACAAATCAGCGTTACCAGACAGGGGGCAGGCAGAGACGAAAATCCAGGTCCAGAATAACAAGGTCAAACGGCAGGCAGGCAGGCAGAATTAAAGGCTGGATACGTGCAGGGAAGAACCAAGACGATCTGGCGGAGAGAAGCTGTCACAGGCAGGTATTTAAAGAGCGCTGTACAGGTGAAGCGCATCAACAATCAGTGTGGGGAAAGAGGGTGCATTCAGGGAAGCTGGGACGTCCGACCCTTATCAGACGAACCATGACAGTTGTTATGAAACTGGCATCCAACAAATCCCCTGGTTGTGACGGTCTTACAGCAGACTTATAAATTCTCTTGGAACGACGTTAGACTCCTTATATTTCATACAATACAGGAATGCTGTTACAACCTAGTTCAGGGGTATGAGAGGCGTAACAAAAGAAGAGAATTGCAGACAGATGTTCATGACGTAAGCTAACAGATCTTATTGGAAATGGAGAACAAGGAGAACAGCAGGAGCAGGGATTGGACCAGCAGTTATCCAATCAGGCGGGTGAAGGCGAAGGTGTGACAGTACCAGCCGACTCCAAACAGGCAACAGAGGGCAGGCGTTTACCTGCAGGATGAGCCCCAGATGGAGGTGTGGCCAATGAGTGGCAGCTGTAACACATGCATAGAAAACAAAGAATTACTGCCAAGCATGAAACAAGGGTTTATAACACTAATCCCAACACATGGTAAGGACAAAGACTACTGGACACCCTGAGACCAATCACACTATTAAACACAGAGTAGAAACTCTTATCAGGAAACTTGCAGCAAGACTTCAGACCGGTATAAATCAGACCATCAGTGAAACACAATCTGGCTTCCTTGGTGGAAGAATAATTTACAATAACATCAGGTTGGTCCTGGACTTCACTGCCTACAGTGACATGTTTACAGGAAGTGGCTACCTTCTATTCCTGGACTTCTAGAAAGCTTTGATTCAGCTGAACATCCTTTCATTTTAGAAACGCTCACAGAATTTGGCTTTGGAAATAAATGTATTGATCTGATTGATATGCTACACAACGTGGCACCACATCAGTAGCTAGACTCTTCTGCTCTGTTGTTCCCTGGTGATGGAACATTCTACCATCCTCCGTCCGATCCGCAGAGTCTGTATCCACTTTTAAGAGCAAGATAAAGACTCGTTGTTTAAGGAGCATTTCCACACTTAGCCTAACTAAATGAGTTAGAAAGATTTGTCCAGCCCTTTGGCTCAACCAAGTACTGAAGAAGCTGTGTGCACTTATGCCCAAGATGATATTGTGTAATGAAATCGTGATCTTGTATTTAAAAATAGGACTTAAAAAAAGATAAAGCCCTGCCTCAGCACTACATGACAGCACCTGGGTCCACCTGGACTCCCAGCAGTCTGACTACCACTTAATGATGACGTCCCTCCTGGTTAAATTCATGCTTGTGTTGTTCGTACTCTCAAATGTAAGTCGTTTTGGATAAAAGCGTCTCCTAAATGACTGTAGAATAGAATAGAATAGAATAGAATAGAATAGAATAGAATGGAATAGAATTGTATCATTCTGATACAGCAGCTCCTCAACACACACAAACAGTATGGATGTACATGTGAACAATGTGTTTTATATCTAATAAGAGATAAAAACACTGATACACTGATCCAACTTACAACAACTTATTGCTTATTCTTGATAGACACACCATTTGATCTCACACTCTTACCTGAACTTGGCTCTGTTTTACAAAAATAACATTTTATGTTCATGATGCGTCTGTGTGTCTGTAACACACACACACACACACAAAACCAGGGTTATAATGTTAATGTGCATCCAGTCACTTAGCTGGTCAGTAGCATCTTGGCTTTAATATGAACACATGCACATACATAACAGCCAGCTTCTCTCATTCCAGTTCAAACAGAGGACAGTGGTACTGACCACTGCTAACGTTTCTTAGCTAGAAAAACGTTGGCTAACTCCTACCTACCAACATAAAGAGTAACCTAAGCTTAAATGCAGCAAACATGAGGACTGCTGATGATAAGAATGTGTTGGTATTGAGTGGTAGAAGTTAAGAATTGTGCCACATCTCCTGGTTTAAGCCAGGTTCTTCCACCACTACAGCAGACACTCAGGAAGGCAGCATTGCTCTGTGCAGAGAGCTCAGAGCCCGAGGTGGGGAAGGCAGGCGGGACCACACCATTTTAGAGAAAACAAGAATAATATTTTTCTTGTTAAAATATTATGTTTCAACCAAGCACAGTATGGTTTTTACACATTTCTAGTTTGTTAAAAACTAGAAATGTTAGGGGTGCTGGGATTCAGTTTAGGGGTTGTTATGTAGATAGATGAGCAAACCAGTTGGTTTAGGTGCCTTACGGTAAACAAGATGGTGTATGGGTCAGAATACAGGGAGGAGGTGGATGGAGTATCTTTATCTTGAACTGTGGGTCCAGCTCCGTTTATTTACAGTAGTTCAGCTCAGCAGTGTCATACCAGTCCTGCAACAACAAGCAGACATCAGTCAGTAACTGGACTCAATATTACAGGTTATGTGTTACACAAGCATGATACACACAATACCCTCAAGCAGACCTGCACTAAACAGTAACATATAAACCAGCAGGTCTGAGGATAAACATCCCCCTGCCTGAAGAAGCCCAAGCAGCTAACTGGTCCCCACATAATGTCAGCATTACTATTAAGGAGCGTCTCGCTGGCTGGACTAATCCAGATGGAGCGTTGGCGCCACCTGGTGGCCAACGCGGGTATACGTCCACGGCAGCATGTGCCGCTCACGCTCTCCTGTCATGAACATGGCACCGTGTCGCCTTTCCTCCTAACGAAACCCTCACCTGCACCATGGAAGAACACGGATATCTAGGCAGACTTATGGAAGTGTCTGCTGACTAACACCCATACATCCACCTAACAGAGACTCCACCCTGTTACGGGTAAATGTCTGAGCTTAACTTCTCTCGTATCAGATAGAACTGAGCCAACAGGAAATCCTCACTTTCCTCATCGACTTAACACTCAGGATAATGAACCAGCTGACATAAACCTCTGTAGGACGTCTCATGTAGGCAGAGGAGAACTTCTACAGCAGAACTCGTCTGCTTCACTCATGGCTAAAACCGGAACGAACCCCAACTCTACTACGTCACTTCCCTCCCACCGTCACAGAGGCTCAGTCCTACACACCCACAACCCAGTCTTTACTACAGGGGCTTCAGCCCCCACAATGGGCTAGAAACGCCTCTGGTGTACACACCATAGACTTTGCTGTAATGAAAGGAGCTTTAAAACTTAAATGCTTAAATTCCTTTACACAGAGATTCCTTCTGGTTCTGCATTCCCAGGACAGTTTTCCAAAAAATTGGAGGTACTGAGTTTGTACTACGATGTGACGATGATGTACGCAAACTACCTGCAAATGATCAGATTTCCACCAGCAAGTTCTCCTCTACTGGAAGTTATTGTTCTGCCATCATGTTACACCACACAATACACCCCTTTGGAACAACCGATGCATCCTACGGAATAGAAAACCAATGTTCTTAAGAACTCGGATGGAAAGGGAATCTGGTCTATCACCCACCTAATGGACGATACAGGTGAATTATTAAATGATCCAGATTCCTGTAATTAACTGAAATTTCACTGCACAATTCAAGAGTATAATAAAGTTAAAAGCAGTTCCCATTACTGTGAGAAGAATGATCCAACAAACCAGGGTGCATTCTGATATTCCAGTAGAACTGAAGCTGCTCTGGATCAGCGGCGACACTTGAACAGTTTGACTTCAATAACAGATTAATTGGAAACGGCTTAACAGCCACTATTACCCTTTCCACTTAAAAAGAAAGGACATTCTTAAGGACGATGATACAGAAACATCAGGAAAAGAAGGAAAAGATATTTGTCTCATCCACTTCTACCTACAACTAAAGAAGTGTCTTTTAAAATCCTAAATGGAATATTCCCATCACACAACTTCTTACATGAGAAATTTAACTTGGAGAACAACTCATGTGGATTCTGTGAGACAGAAATGGAAACAACAGAACTTATTTTTCTACTGCAAACAAGCGTATGAATTTCGGACGTCTTTCAAAGTGGCTTCACTCAGAAAATATCCCAGCGCCCCTCTGAATATGTGCTGAGTCACTGCTGGAACATTAAAGGAGAAGAACTTGGAATTTCTTGGGAATAACTTGATCTGCTGGCCAAACATTTTATTCATAGATGTAAATCTGCCAGAACTAAACCCACTTTAATGGCTGGAAGAATGAAGTGAAAATCTTCTCAGAATGTCTTTGTAGAAAATGAAAAGAAGCCAAAGACTTCTTTCCTGGATGGACTTGTTCATGTTACTAGACTGAGACCCACCTGCTGTTTGTTCTTAATCCCCTTTCTGTTCTCCTTTATGTTATTCCTCTGAGTTCAAGAGCCGCCTTAACACATAGAACACGGATAACATGGATATAGTGGCTTTTCCCACATGTTTGTAGACATGTTGTAAAGCAATAAAGCTTTATTAAAAGCAGCTTGTTTTCTGATTCCAGACAGTAAAGCATGTTGGAAAGAAGGTGAGAACGATGTTCTGTTCAGAACAACTCATGAAATGAACATAGAAGGAAGAACATTGTTACTTAGTTTGAACCAAAGAAAAAAATGATGCACTTTTGTCAATCTTTATATTTTAGGAGGAAAATTCCACATCCAAATGCAGATCAATAATTAATATTCATTCAGAGCTATTCAGCCAAAAAACTGTCACAATATTTATGAGTACTTTCAATCTGGTTTCCGTCCCCTTCACAGTACTAAAACAGCACTCCTCAAAATCTCCAACGACCTTCTCACAGCTTCAGGTTTAGGTTTACTATCCATTCTCATCCTTCTTGACCTCACCGCAGCATTCGACACCATCTCTCACAGCATCCATTGGCATCACTCACATCCCCTTGCCTGGTTCACTTCTTACCTTTCTGGCTGCACACAATTCATTCGACTGAAATCCCATGAATCAAACTCTTTCCTGTCTCTGCTGGTGTGCCCCAGGGCTCAGTCTTTTTCATTATCTACATTCTTCTGCTTGGTTACATCTTTCGCAGACACATTAATTTTCATTGCTATGCGGACGACACCCAGCTCTACCTCTCTACCAAACCATCCTCTTCACTTCCACCAACCTCCCTTTCCTTCTTGGTTTTCATCAAACTCCTGGTCCTCCTGGTAACATGCCCCCCACTCTCTCCAAATCCAACAGTTTTCCCATTTCCATAAACAACTCACCTGCCCTCACTCCCCTCAGATAAAGAGTCTGGGTGTCGTCCTCTACAGCACTCTTTCCTTTCACTCCCGCATCGACAGTATCACCCAGTCTGCATATTTTCACTTGAGAAACATTTCTCGTCTCCGTCCTTCTCTCACCGCCCCACAACACTGCCATCCTCGTCCACATCGTGTTACCTCCTGGATTAACTACTGCAACTCTTCTCTTTGGTCTCCCTAATAAATCCCTCCAGAAAATGCAGCTCCTCCAGAACTCTGCAGCACGCATCATTACACAGACCCCTACTACTCACCTACAACAACTTCACTGGCTCCCGTAAAACAAAGAATTAACAAAATTATCCTCATCACATTCAAAGCACTCCACAATCTGGCCATATATATGTATATGATCTCCTCCTGCACATTGCCACTCCGGTCTGTCAACTTCCATCCTCCTCCTCTCTCCAGCTTCTTGTTCCCACTACCACTTTCATGTCAACTGGTTAAAGACCATTTTATGGCCACAAAATTAGCTGCTTTTACAGAGACATAAAATTACCTCCAGGATTAGATAGATAGATAGATAGATAGATAGATAGATAGATAGATAGATAGATAGATAGATAGATAGATAGATAGATAGATAGATAGATAGATAGATAGATAGATAGATAGATAGATAGATACTTTATTGATCCCGAGGGAAATTCAAGCATCCAGTAGCATATACATACATTAAATTACATTACATTGATTAAATAAAAACTGTAAAGCCTTCAATTCTTGTCCCCCCTGCCCGTCTCATCACTATGGGGAGCCGAGCATCCAGCCGCTCTGCTCCCCATCTCTGGAACTCTCTTCCCCCTGACATCCGTACCATAGACTCTCTTCCTCTCTTCAAATCACAACTCAAAACTCAAAATTTCTTCAGACAGTCCTATGTTATCTAGTCACTCTCCATCTTCATGTTGTCCACCGTTCTGTTTTGTTTTCTACTTATTGTTTTTTTTTTAACTATATTAATATTCTTTTGTGCAGTGTCCTTGGGTGTTTTGAAAGGCGCTTTAAATAAAATTTATTATTATTGTTATTATTATTATTATTATTATACTATTATGATATACAGAATATTATGAAGTCTGTCATGCCAGTTTTTCTTTAATTTCTATTTCTATTTGTTTACCTCCTCCATGAGCCGCCACCTTATCGTGGTGGAGGAGTTTGTGTGTCCTAACGATCCTAGCAGCTATGTTGTCGGGGGCATATGCCCCTGGTAGGGTCACCCATGGCAAACAGGTGTCTAGGGGAGGGACCAGACGAAGCGCGGCTCACACAACCCTTATGATGATGAAAAAACAAGGACCAAGGTTTCCCTTGCCCGGACGTGGGTCACCGGGGCCCCCCTCTAGAGCCAGGCCTGGAGGTGGGGCAAGGAGGCGAGCGCCTGGTGGCCGGGCCTTTGCCCATGGGGCCCGGTCGGGCTCAGCCAGAAAGGGAGACATGGGCCTCTCCTCCCGTGGGCTCACCACCTACGGGAGGGGCCATAGGGGTCGGGTGCTCGTTCTGCTGGGGGACTTCAATGCTCACGTGGGCAATGACAGCGAGACCTAGAGGGGCGTGATTGGGAGGAACGGCTCCCCTGATCTGAATCCGAGTAGTGTTTTGTTGTTGGACTTCTGTGCTCGTCATGGATTGTCCATAACGAACACCTTGTTCAGACATAAGAGTGTCCACATGTGCACTTGGCACCAGGACACTCTAGGCCGCAGTTCGATGATCGACTTTGTAGTCGTGTCATCGGACTTGCGGCCACATGTCCTGGACACTCGGGTGAAGAGAGGGGCGGAGCTGTCAACTGATCACCACCTGGTGGTGAGTTGGCTCAGATGGTGGGGGAGGATGCCGGTCAGGCCTGGCAGGCCAAAGCGTGTTGTGAGGGTCTGCTGGGAACGTCTGGCAGAGTCCCCTGTCAGAAAGAGTTTCAACTCCCATCTCCGGCAGAGCTTCAACCATGTCCCGGGTGAGGCGGGGGACATTGAGTCTGAATGGGCTGTGTTCCATGCCTCTATTGTCGAGGCGGCCAGCCGCAGCCGCAGCTGTGGCCGTCAGGTCGTCGGTGCCTGTCGTGGCGGTAACCCCCGAACTCGTTAGTGGACACCGGCAGTAAGGGATGGCGTCAAGCTGAAGAAGGAGTCCTATCGGGCCTTTTTGGCCTGTGGGACTTTAGAGGCAGCTGATGGGTATCGGCGGGCTAAGCGGAGCACGGCTTCGGTGGTCGCTAAGGCAAAAGCTCGGGCGTGGGAGGAGTTTGGAGAGGCCATGGAGAATGACTTCCGGATGGCTTCGAGGAGATTCTGGTCCACCATCCGGCGGCTCAGGAGGGGAAAGCAGTGCTCCGTCAACACTGTGTACAGTGGGGATGGGGGGCTGCTGACCTCGACTCGAGACGTTGTGAGGTGGTGGAGGGAATACTTCGAAGACCTCCTCAATCCCACCAACATGTCTTCTGATGAGGAAGCAGAGTCTGGGGTAGCTGGTGCTGGCTCGCCTATCTCTGGGGCTGAGGTCGATGAGGTGGTTGAAAATCTCCTTGGTGGCAAGGCCCCGGGGGTGGATGAGGTCCGCCCGGAGTTCCTTAAGGCTCTGGATGCTGTAGGGCTGTCTTGGTTGACACGCCTCTGCAGCATCGCGTGGACATCGGGGACAGTCACCCCTGGACTGGCAGACTGGGGTGGTGGTCCCCCTCTTCAAAAAGGGGGACCGGAGGGTGTGCTCCAACTACAGGGGGTCACACTCCTCAGCCTCCCCGGTAAGGTCTATTCAGGGGTGCTGCAGAGGAGGGTCCGTCGGATAGTCGAAACTCGGATTGAGGAGGAGCAGTGTGGTTTTCGTCCCGGTCGTGGAACAGTGGACCAGCTCTACACCCTCTTCAGGGTCTTTGAGGGGGCATGGGAGTTTGCCCAACCAATCTACATGTGTTTTGTGGATTTGGTGAAGGCATTTGACCGTGTTTCCCGGGGACTCCTGTGGGGGGTACTTCGGGGAGTATGGAGTGCGGGACTCGCTTGTAAGAGCTGTCTGGTCCCTGTACGACCGGTGTCAGAGCGTGGTCCGCATTGCCGGCAGTAAATTGTTTCCAGTGCGGATTGGACTCCGCCAAGGCTGTCCTCTAACTTTTATGGACAGAATTTCTAGGCGCAGCCGAGGTGTGGCGGGGATCCGGTTCGGTGGCCTCAGGATTGGGTCTCTGCTCTTTGCGGATGACATGGTTCTGTTGGCTTCATCGGGACGTGATCTTCAGCTCTCACTGGAGCGATTCGCAGCCGAGTGTGAAGCGACTGGGATGAGAATCAGCACCTCCAAATCCGAGACCATGGTCCAAAAGGGTGCAGTGCTCTCTCCGGGTCTGCGATGGGATCCTGCCCCAAGTGGAGGAGTTTACATATCTCGGGGTCTTGTTCACGAGTGAGGGAAGGATGGAGCGGGAGATCGAAAGGCGGATCAAGCGGTGTCCGCAGTGATGCGGGCTCTGCATCGGTCTGTCGTGGTGAAGAGAGAGCTGAGCCAAAAGGCAAAGCTCTCGATTTACCGGTCGATCTACGTTCCTACCCTCACCTATGGTCATGAGCTGTGGGTAATGACCGAAAGAACGAGATCTCGAATACAAGCGGCCGAAATGAGTTTCCTCCGCAGGGTGGCCGGGCTCTCCCTTAGAGATAGGGTGAGAAGCTCGGTGATCCGGGAGGGGCTCAGAGTAGAGCCGCTTCTCCTCCACATCGAGAGGAGCCAGATGAGGTGGCTCGGGCATCCGGTTAGGATGCCTCCTGGACGCCTCCCTGGTGAGGTGTTCCGGGCACGTCCCACCGGAAAGAGGCCCCGGGGAAGACCCAGGACACGCTGGACAGACTACATCTCTCGGCTGGCCTGGGAATGCCTCGGGATCCCTTCGATTGAGCTGGTGAATGTGGCCGGGGAGAGGGAAGTCTGGGTTTCCCTGCTTAGGCAGCTGCCCCCGCAACCCGCCTCCGGATAAGCGGAAGAAAATGGATGGATGGATGGATATTTGTTTACTTTCTATACTTTATTTTATTTTTTACTTTATATTTCCTCTTCATTCCATTTCTTTCTTCATGTGCATCTTGTACAAACTGGACTGGATTTACTTTCACTGTCTGTTTATTGTTTGTCAGGTTTGAATAAAGCGTAAAAACAATGAAGACACAAAGCCAATAATGTGAGACAGGTCCAGTTTCTCTGAACATCTGATGACGTTCAGTTTTAGTTTCACATCAGTTCTCACAGAGTTTCTGTCATACGTGTTGTTTTCTGCAGCCTGTCAGGATGTCTGATCACAGAGGAAGGCTGTGCTTCTCTGGCCTCAGCTCTGACCTCCAACCCCTCCCATCTGAGAAAGCTGGACCTGAGATACAACCATCCAGGAGACTCAGGAGTGAAGCTGCTGATGGCTGCACTGAAGGATCCACACAGACTCAGGTATGGAGAGGCTGCTGCAGCCACACAATGTCTGATAGAGGAGGAAGATCTGCAGACATTTCTCTCTCCTTCACTCAGTCCTGCTTCATGCTGGATATGAGTGTTATATGAACCATCACACATGTAGGAGCCTTTTTCCTTTGCTCACAGCAGATATGTGGGTAGGAGAGTCTCCAAGGAGAACATCTGCAGGAACAACAGTGATAACTGTCTGTTGCTCAGAGTTTCTTCAGTGTGGAAACATCTCTGCAGGTTAAAGGGACATTCTGTCATAGAAACATCTTTTCTGTCCTCTGACCCTGGATCAGACACAGAGATGCTCCAGGAAATGTTAGCTTAGCTTAGCTTAGCACAGATATTTATAAAAGTGTGTGAACAGTCATGTTCTTGTAAAGTTCTCTTTAGAAATCAGTCCATGTGGAAATGTGCACGTGTTGATCAGACCTGTATTCCTACCTCTGTATAGATACATTTAAACACATGATGGATGAAAAGCTTCCCATGAATGATGATGCTCAGTGATTCTCCCACTTACTGGAGGCTCCTGATGCTGAATCACAGCAACAGACCCACAACATGAATTTAGATGAGACACATATAGAGCAGGAAGTATTCTGGTCCCTGAAGACTTGTTCCCTCTAGATTCTTTCATTCGTGTCGTCTTCTGTTGGTGCCGCTGCTCCGTGCAACGTCACACATGAGTGTCGTTGCAGTTTTTATCAGTTTCCTTCAATTAGCTGCACACAGCTGATCACAATGATGGAGACAGTCAGTGGAGCCCCTCCCCCTGATCTGATCTGAAAAGAGGAGTTAGACAGGAAAACACAAGTTCTTTACTTCTTCATGCTCCTGAAGTCTGGCTTAGTGTTTGATGATCTGGACTCATAATGAGGACATGAATGAAAATGACTGAGAGAGTCACTGGATTTCTGTCCAGACTTTGTCACTTTACACTCATTTATTTTAAATAAACACAAAATTTAAAGTTGTTCTTTAAATGTTTGACTGGACTTGCACCTCCGCCACTTTGTAAATTTGTGAATAGACTGGAAACCTCAGTGTGAGGGTAAAGCAGCTGTTAGTGGTCAGTAGGAAACAAGCCGTCACAGCTCCAAACACACACATCATAGCCTCAAACAGAGTCTCTGACAGTCTTTTAGCTTCATGCGCAGGAAAAGAAGCCACTTTAACATTTCCCAGCTGAGTCACAACAAAAAATCTGAGCCAATCTGCTCTGCAGAGGAGATTATTGTCAGAAGCTGATCAATAAGACTTCAGGGCAGAGAGAAGATGCAGCTCTTGGTTAGATCAGGAGTTTCTGCAGAGTTCTTCATCTGTGAAGAGATGAAAAGGAGAACATGGTTGAAAGAAGAAACTGGGACTTCCACAAAGCAGTTTTCTTGGTGTGGATGTGGACCAATCAGCTTCCTGATTCTGCTCCTTCTAGTCTGAAGATGCTCCAATCAGGTGGACGTGTCCAGATGTTGGACTGTTCCTTTCTCAGTGTAGAACAAAGTGTGTATGAGAGCCATGTAATGTCCATGTTAGCATGCTCTGACCCCCCTCCTCCTTTCAGGGTGGAGCCTGCTGGAGAACCATGGTTGAGACCAGGAGGTGTGAGGAAGTGTAAGTGTGTTTTTCATCGGATTCATCACATTCAACCATCTTCACACTGTCCCATCACTCATTCATCAGTCAGCATCAAAGTGTCAATAGATCAATAACTGCAGCTGGATTGTGTTTGTTCTCTCCATCAGATTCCTGTCCACTCACCATCCACATGGACACAGTGCACAGAAACCTCAAACTGTCTGACAACAACAGGAAGGTGACACATGTGAAGGAGCTTCAGTCATATCCTGATCATCCAGACAGATTTGATGATGACTTCTATCCTCAGCTGCTGTGTGAAAATGTTCTGACTGGTCGCTGCTACTGGGAGGTCGAGTGGAGAGGGCACGTTTTTATATCAGTGAGTTACAGAGAAATAAAAAGGAGAGGAACCATCAGAGACTGTTGGTTTGGATATAATGATAAGTCCTGGAGTCTGAGCTGCTCTGATGAAGGTTACTCTGTCTGGCACAATGACAGAGAAAAACGCATCTCCTCCTCCTCCTCCTCCTCCTCCTCCTCTGTCTCTAACAGAGTAGCAGTGTATGTGGACTGTCCTGCTGGCTCTCTGTCCTTCTACAGAGTCTCCTCTGACTCAGTGATCCACCTCCACACCTTCATCACCACATTCACTCATCCTCTCTATGCTGGATTTGGGTTCTGGTCTGGTTGCAGGTCTGGTTCCTGGGTGTGTGTGTGTTGAGTGTAAAGAGTGTGATGGTAGCAGAGAAACTCTGACTGGTGAACAGATAGTTCAGTCTGTACATGTCTGTCTCTTTCACTCAGAAACATCTTTTCAGATTCATGGATTCAATCAGTTTGTGTGTGAAACTCTTCTAAATGATTCCTTGGAAACTTCTTCCTCTTCCAGTCCTTTAAAGATGGAAGCTGTGCTTCTTCCAGGATCCACATGTTGTTTCCAGTCAAAGCTTCACACTAAATATCAGGATGTTGTGTTCACTTCATGTCAGCTGCAGTTAGTTCCACTTCATGATGCTGGAAATGAAAATCCTCCCAGTGTTTCACTCTTAGTTTGTTTGCTTCATTCTGTCTTTATTTGGACTTTCTGACATTTTGACATCACAAATTTCATGTTTTGCTTCATTTTTCACCACAAATGTTTGACTTTCTACTTGAAATGTAGAATTTAAAGAATTTTTATTCAAACTTTCACGTATAAATTTTATCCTTATTTTCATTCAGATTATTTTAGACTTTTTTTCTATATTTGATGTTTAATGAAAAATATATATGATGTAATTTCTGTTTTATTTCAATTCATGTGGTTTTAATATTTTATCTCAAATGTCATTTTATTTTTTATTCTTTGTTTTTATTTTATTTTTTTCTAGTAACTCATTGGACTTTTTTAGAAGTTTTAATGTTTTTTATCATGTTTCATTTTTTTGTTTCGTTTAATAAATCATCAAATAATTCTCTCTGTTGTCACTCATCTTCAATCTTTCTTCTTGATGATGATGATGATGATGATGTTGGAGATGATGATGATGGTGGAGATGATGGTGATGAAGAATAAGAAAAATTAACCGGGCCGTTTAGTTTAGAGAGAGAGCCAACATAAAAGAGATTAGGAAAATATTAAATGGTATTATTAAGTATGGGTCTAAGGAAACATCATTTTCTGATTATTTTACTGAAAATGGTAAAAAAACGAGCAACATAAACACAAGCAGCAGCTTTAATGAGTTCTTTGTTACCGTTGGACCAAAGCTGCAGAGAAATGAATGAAAGTGGTGCCTGAAGATGATGATGAAGAAACAATAGCAGGAAACGTTAGCTCCATGTTTACATGTAAAGTCCAAGGAAATGAGATAATAAATATAGTAAGTAAATGCAGAAATAAGACACCAGCAGACTGGAATGAAAGTGACATGGTAATACTCACAAAGGTTATTCTGGGAATTTCTAAACCGTTAACACACATCTGCAGTTTATCCTTTCATACAGGAACATTTCCAGTAAAATGAAAATGGAAAAAGTTTTACCGTCATTTGGGAGACAAACACCAGTTTACAAACTACAGCCCGTTTCATGGCTTTCACAGTTTTCTAAAATCCTGGAAAAGTTCTTTATAAAAAGACTGGATAACTTTATTGACAAACTAATATGTGATCAGACTGTCAGTTCGGATTTAGAAGCAACAGATCAGCATCTCTGGTGATGACGCATTTTATAGAGGAAATTACTAACTGTATAGATCAGAAACTCTCTGCAGCAGGTTATTTATTAATAATAATAATACATTTTATTTGTTGGCGCCTTTCTTGACACTCAAGGTCACCTTACAGGATAAAACACAAGAGTAAAACAAATCAATAAATACATTCATAAGTTAATGGATACATAAAACAATAATAAAAGCAGTGTGAAATATTACAGTGAGTATGCCAGTTTAAACAGATGTGTTTTGAGTTTGGATTTGAACAGTTGAACAGTATTGAATCAGAGTTACGGAGGTCTGGGTGGAGGGAGTTCCAGAGATGAGGAGCAGAGCAGCTGAAAGCTCTGCTCCCCATGGTAACAAGGCGGGCTGGGGGGACGATGAGGTGGATGGAGGAGGAGGATCTGAGGGAACGGACTGGTATGGAGACATGGAGGAGATCAGAAAGGTAGGGAGGAGCGAGGTTATGGATGGCCTTGTAGGTGAACAGCAGGATTTTGTAGTGGATGCGGTAGGTGACGGGGAGCCAGTGGAGCTGCTGCAGAACAGGGGTAATGTGATGGGTGGAGGCGGTTCTTGTGATGACCCGGGCTGCTGCATTCCGAACCAGTTGAAGTCTATAAAGAGTTTTTTGGGGAAGACCGAACAGAAGGGAGTTACAGTAGTCGAGTATGGCGGCGGTGTGAGGGGTGAGGGAGGGGCGGAGGCTGATGATATTGCGAAGGTGAAAATATGCTGACCAAGTTATGTTATTGATATGTGATGTGATGTGAAAGACAGAGTGCTGTTGAGGATGACACCCAGACTCTTTACCTAAGGGGAGGGGGAAATGGGAGAATCATCAATGGGAATGGAGAAACTGTCAGATTTGGAGAGAGTGGATTTGGTGCCTACTAGTAAAATTTCTGTTTTGCTGCTGTTTAGTTTAAGAAAATTTGAAATGAACCAGGACTTAATCTCTTGAAGACAATCTGTGAGGGAAGATGGTGGGAGGGTAGAGTTAGGCTTGGTGGAGAGGTAGAACTGGGTGTCATCCGCATAGCAATGAAAATGTATGTGGTGTTTTCTAAAAATATGACCGAGGGGGAGGAGGTAGATGAGGAACAGCAGGGGCCCAAGGACAGAGCCCTGGGGCACACCAGTGGTGACTGGGAATGACTGGCAGGTAAATGTTTTCAACTGGATGAACTGAGTGCGGCCAGAGAGGTATGATTTGAACCAGCTGAGGGGGGTGTGAGTGATGCCGATGGAGGAGAGTCTATCCAGAAGGATGCAGTGGGAAATGATGTCAAAGGCCGCACTCAGATCAAGGAGGATGAGAATAGATAAGAGACCGGAGTCAGCTGCCAGGAGGAGGTCATTAGTGATTTTAAGTAATGCGGATTCGGTGCTGTGGAGTGGGCGGAAACCAGATTGAAAATGCTCATACAGATTGTTGTGGGAAAAATGGGCTTGGAGCTGAGAGGCAACTGCTTTTTCCAGGATTTTTTAAATAAATGGGAGATTGGAAATGGGACGGAGGTTGTTGAGATTGTTGGGATGCAAACCAGGCTTCTTAAGTGTAGGGGTGATGGCAGCTGTTTTCAACAGTGAGGGAACCAGTCCAGTGGTGAGGGAGGAGTGAATGATGTGGGTAATGAGAGGTGCCAGTGAGTGAGGACGCAGATGCTTTGACAAAGATGGTTGGGAGGGGGTCTAATCGACATGTTGATGATTTGGAGGGGAAGAGAGAAAGCAGAAAGGGAGTGGGAAGGAGGAAGAGAGGAAATTATTGGTGGTGGATTGTAGGAGATCTTTGGAACGAGCTGTTGATGAATATTCTGAATTTTGAAGGTGAAGAATGAAATCAAGCTGTTACAGAATGCAGAGGAGGCTATGTGTGGAGGAAGGGAGTCAGGTGGCTGGGTCATAGTTTTCAGAACAGAATAGGGCCTTGGTGTTGCCTTCATTAGAACTGATTAAATTTGCATAGTAGGTGGATTTGGTGTGTTTGCAGCAGTCCTTGTAATGGGTCATATGGTTCTGATACATTTGTTGATGAACAGTTAAACCAGATTTCCTGAAGAGGTGTTCCACCTGGCGTCCTTTGGCTTTGAGTTGTCTGAGGGCAGGAGTAAACCAGGGTGAAGAGCGAGTGAAGGTAACAGATCTGGTTTTCAGGGGGGCTAGTTTGTTGAGGAGATTCTGGAGGTTATTGTTAGAATATGAAACAAGTTCGTCAGGGCTGAAGAGACTGTTAGGATGGGGTAGAGAGTTAATACCGGTTGAGAGAGTGTCCAGGTTAATGTCCTTAATATTGCGAAAAGACATGTCACGAGAGGGCTTGTTTTTTGAGAGAACCAGATTAACATCAAAAGAAATTAACATGTGATCAGAAAAGGGAAGTACATCAACTTTGCAACCTGTGGGAATTAGACCTGAGCAACAAATTAAATCAAGAGTATGTCCTTTTGAATGAGTTGGAACGATAATAAACTGTTGGAAGCCAAGACTTTTAAGACAAAATGTAAAATCCCTGGTGAGAGTATTATTTACATTTTCCATATGTATATATTGAAATCACCGAGAATTATTATATTGGGTGAGCATAAGGAGAGCTCAGCCAAAAACATAGAAAATTCATTTATGAACTCCTTATTGGGCTTAGGTGGACGGTAAACTGTTGCCACAATTGTGGGAAAAGGGCCAGGTAGCACTGAGACCATAGACTCAAACGAGAGGGAGGCCGGGACAGAGACCGGCGAGATTCTCCACTTCTCGCGGGAGAACAGTGCAAGACCTCCTCCCCGGCCAGAGTCATGTGGTTTGCAGTTGTAAACAAACCCAGGTTGGTTAGCTTCATTCAGGGAGACGAAGTCATTTGGCTGTTGCCAAGTTTCAGTCAAACATAAAAAATCCAACTCACGGTCAACGAGGAGATCCTGGACGAGATGGCCCTTGTCAGTTAGTGAGCGGATATTCAGGAGGCCGAAACTGACGGCGGTGTTGGAGATGGCAGTACGGTCAGCCAACCTAGCTAGGCTGGCTAACACACTGTGATCAGCGGTCCGGCCGGTATTCCGATGATGGCGTCTGGATGTGGACCAAATGGACTTTATCTGGTTGGAGTTGTCCGAGTGGTAATTCTGACTAGAACCTCGGTGGATGCATCTCCGCCGGGGAAAAACAGCGTGGTCCGGGTGAAGGTGAAGCTCAGATGGCGACGGTCCAGCCTGCTGAAAATGGAGTTGCAAGAGCTCTGCCTATGAGTACTGGAGGATCCCGGTCACTGGTAGAACGATTGAAGAATGGAGAACCCAGGCGAGGACAGACCAGAGGTAAATCCCACCAGAAGCGATGTTGCATGTCAGCTGCAGGTTGGCTCCAAAAGCCGTTGGTGTAGCAGCAGTTAGCTCCTACTAACCCGAACAATTGGTACTTTGGCAGGCTGGTGAGTCACACAGGAGTCTAAGAATTCAAGAGAAGAGTGGTGCTGCAGATACCAGAGCGAAAACAAGTGTCCTGACTAGCGTTTAAGAAATCAGGAAAACAAAAGTTGCAAGTGTCAGATCGACAGAGCGGCAGCCAGTATGCGCCAGCTCTGTGCCAAGACACAATCATTATTGACCTCAGAAAGCCTCCCACACTATTGATCATGGTGTTTGATGAATAAATTGGAGCGGTGTGGGATACGAGGGCTTGTGCTGACATGGATTCAGAGCTGTTTAATTAAAAAGCAGCAGTATGTGATTGTATGTGATGTACATTGTTTGGACCTTGTTTGTGGAGTCCCCCAGGGGTCCGTGTTGGGCCCAAAGCTCTTTATTCTCTACATAAATGATATGTGGAAAGTCTCAGATACATGAAACTAATCCTGTTTGCAGATGATAGTAGTATTTTATGTCCTGGAGAAGACTTGCAGCAGGTTCTGGAACAATCCCACAGGAAATGAAGGAAGTAAAAAGATGGTTTGATAGAAATAAATTAGCAGTGAATTGAAATAAAACAAAGATGATGTTGTTTGGAAGCTGTGGTACAGATGCTGGGAGACAAGTGAAAATAGAGGATGTAATAAGTGAAAGGGTTTATGATTAGAAATTTCTTGGTGTGATTATCAACCACAGAAAATGCTGGAAGTCACATATTAAGTTTGTTCAGGCAAAAATAACAAGAAATACTGCAGTTCTGACCAAATCTAAACGTTTCTCGGATCAAAAATCACTTTATATTCTGTAGGGGAGAGTGGGGTCATTTGTGCCAAGGGGCAAATAGTGCCCCCCCTGTTATCTAGAAAACCATGGAAGAAATTGGTCATGTGACCACATATTTTTCAAGCGGCATCCACTTCACACATCCTCCAAAGAAGGGAGACACATGGCTTAAGAGGGAAGCACATTTAATTTCAACAAACAACTTTTTACCCTCCAGAGTAAAATTTTTACAATGGTTTTTTGATTGCTGTGTTTGAACAATTATAGACACCTCTGAAAATAGTTCACACACGTTTTAGTACTTTAGTAAGCGACACCATGAGTCTATACAGTTAGCATGATGCTAGCTCAAAACATCTGGGGGATGCATTTTTTTCAAAATGGTGGGCTTGGGGTGATTTGTGCCAAAGGGCCTGGGTTACCCCATCTTCTGATTATTTACTATGTATTACTTCATTTGAATTTTATTGTTTATTGTACATTGTATTCTTACCTTTGATCACTAAAACTATGCAGCATTCTTAATTTTAGACCAAAATCCATCATAGCACACAAATACAAACGTAAGACAGACACGGTTTCAGCTCCTCTTGAGGAGTTGAAAAGAGCAGTGAAAGAGGTGCAACAGGGGAAGAGTTACGTCAGGTTGGAAAGGAATCTGCAGGATGACCATAAAAACACACAAAAATAGGAAAAATGAAAAAGTCAGGCTATGAAAAAACAGCAGTTGCCAAACAAGTCTTCAATGAAAACATGGAGAAAGAGCCAGTTGACCACATGAAGACACATTTTGGATTTTTTATTTTGTAGGATATAGGTAGGATGTAAAGTAGGATGTTAAGTTATAGGCCTAGTAGGCTGGATCTGTGAGGATTAAGAGTCAGTTAGGTGTTCATGTGACAGTATAGGCTTTGTTACAGAAAAGTGGCCTTTAATGTTTTGCTTCAATTATCAACGGCACAATTTACCCCAGTCTATTCTCTCTAATGGCACAACTTACCCGCTCCAGGGGTAGGTTGTGCCACAAAACCACTTTTTTTCTAAAGCTGTATTTCTCAAACAGTTTATTTAAGATCCAAAGTTATTGTTCCTAGGGATGCACAACATCCTAAACTATATGTACATATTTTAGTTGGAGGCATTATTGTACTCCCCTTGCTTTAAAGGCACTTTAAGTAAAAACTGGCACTACTTACCCCACTCTCCCCTACTGTTCACTGGTTGTACCATATTTAAATGATTGTGTTGAGCTTTGGGGAAACACAAGATTCTCTGCAACCGTTAAATTTACAACGAAAAAGCAATAAGGGTCGTCTCCAGAGTCGGATATAGGAACATACACATCTGCTACTTTGGAAGTTAAAAACAGTAAAATTCAGTGATTTGGTGGAGTTAAAACAGCAATAATAATGTACAAAGCTAGAAATAATTCATCATCGACCACATACAAAAATGTTCTTTAACCGTGAAGGAGAGATAATCTGAGGGGAAATTACATCTGAAGGTTTTAAGTGTGAGAACAACTATGAAAAGTACGACGGAGTATTAGGACCACACTGAGAAAAACATGTGGAGGATGATTTTTTTTCATGCCAGATACAACGTGTGTGAGCAGCTTCTTGATATGAAAGTGAGCCACGGTTGAGTTTTATTAAAGCCTCATCGTATCTCTTTATTGTGATTCTTAAGTTTAAACTGTGGAAATGACATGAACTATATCAGGTATCGTTAGCTAAACACATGCCATTGTTTCAAACTTGATTAGCTATCGAAGATTACCTTAAGTCAACCTCACTTAACTTGTTTATGATATTTTTGATAGTATCATAAGCCGCAAGACTGGACCTTGTAAAATGTGGATCTCCGTGATGAACTTTCTTGGAGGTCGGGGTTTACCAGAAGAAGCTGTGGCACTAATGGAGGAGCAGAAGGTGTGTTATGGCAGCTTGGTAACTGCCTTGTATACTGGCTAACCAGGTATATTCATTTTACCTTTTTCAGGAAAGTGTATCCAAAATAATTAAGATTATTATTTTAGCCGTCTCAAATTTAAAGTCCATACTTTTTAAGAATCTCGAGATTATTTAAATATTATTTTCAGCCACATATCTTGATATTGGAAAGTCCTGATTTAAGACTTTAATTTTATGATAATAGTGTGAAGATACCAGTGATAGTCTCCACATGGGATGAAAATTAGAGCTTGAAAGGACAAACCAGCGTGTCAGAGAGCAAAAAGTCTTTCCTTACACTTTATAAGCTGACTTTTCAAAATGTACTTATATGTTAGTCAAAGTAAAATTCACTTGAATTTCACTTTAAGGAAAAACATTTTTTCTGCTTATATTTTGAATTTACTAATCCACCAAGAAGTGAAAAGTATTTGAGCAGATTGACTGCATTCATATATAAATATGAGTTTTTATGCTGTAGATATCACAAATAAAAAGCAAACACTTCTTCATAATTATTAGCAGACTTAGTGATATTTGATTGCCAGAGTTTCCACATGAATTGTTCCTTCCTGAATTTAAGGAAGGAAATCTCTTTTTAATAAAAGCAACCTTAGAATTGTAGATTCCTATTAGAGAGATTTGAGATGGATGTGAGCAGTAGAAATGTTTGTTTCCATTTTGGGTAAATCATGAAGTTAAATGATTAGTTGATTTACCACTTAGATCAATTAGTCATCTTCATTTAGCCGTTCATGTACCTTCTACTGTTTCCATATCATGTTGTGTCTATCGTGACCACAGCGAAGCCTTTGCACATTTACAGTAGCATGAAAAAAAGACGAACCCCATGAATAAGACAGAAAGTCTGGAGCTTTTCTAAAATATGGTTTCTATCAAATTTATTCTTTGAGAAAATGAAAATTACATCTGCAAGAAAATGATATCTGATCCTAAAATGGGGGAGAAAGACATCTGCAGCTGATGAGTCCAAGTATGTCAAACTTCAGCTGGAACATTAACGACATTTTTATTGTTCAGTTTACCGTTCAGGTGATGGCATGGTGCTAAAACACTGAATATTTTCCTCTTCAGCTATTTGTTGACCTCCCTGTCTGCTGTGCTTGTTTTCTAGAATAACAAGTAAGATTCAAAAGTATTGTACATTAAATTATTTGTCTCATTCAAGATATTCCTTTGCTTTCCAGATTGACATGGATGTCATTCAGCTTATGGATGATTCAGCTTTGGCCAACTATGTTCCCTCATACGGAGACAGAACCACCTTTACATTTTTACAAAAACCAGTTTCAAAACAAAAATTGGGTCTTTTTGAAAAACTGGGTGAGAAAATGAAGTTAAGAAAAGAAAAGAGACAAAGTGAAGAGGAGCCGGAAACTTCACAACCACAATCCAGACGAAAACTAAACACACGGACAATTGAAATCGGCTGGATACACAAGAAGAAACATGAAACTAAGCAAGTCAGGACAAAACAAGGAGGTGGCACAAGAAAGGTTGTTATGGACATCAGTGCTGGAGATGATGAGATTCTGAAAGAGGGAAGAATCTTTTTTTCCCAAATGGTACTTGGAGTAAAGGTCATGAATCTGACTTCAGATTTGATGTTTGGGACTTTAAACAAACATCTTTTCTGATGGCGTCTCAATTGGCACAATTTATGACCCTGTTAAACTTCCCAAGCTGCGTTTCTACGTTGCCACTCAGCCAAAAGCAGTCAGTGAAGATTCCTCTACAAGTCAGTCAGAAGGCAAAATGGTTCCAGCTTTGAGGGTCCAGATGAGATGATTGAAGTTTCTGACACCCAATCCCTGTCTCAGGTGTCTCTTTACTCAGATCAAGACCAGGAACAGGTTGCCACAGTCCGCTCAAATATTACAAACCACACCGTCATATCTGATCTCCCAGTTGCTTCAGAGATCCATTTGATCTTACCAGAGATTTCACAGGGATACAATTTTTCTTCCAGACCAAATAACCCTTGGAGAAGAACTTCATGATAACTCTGACCCTGAAACTGTCTTTGGTCCAAACCGAGGGGCTGAGTTTGAGCCAGATGACACTTATTTATCAGCCTGATACGCCTGTTCACACTCCACACACAAAGGTTATATATATATATATATATATACACACCATGTAAACTGCTTTAATGACATGATTGAAGCATTTTCTGATCTAGACATTTTGACCAGTCCACTGGAGGTGAGGCGATTACTCCCAGATAACACTGAGGAAGCTGGTAGTGGGTCAGGCTGCTTTTTGGCATGAATTCTACGATTGCTGCACACTGGGGACAACAATGAAAGTACCTTCATCAGATATGATTTCAAGGCTGATACCTGGAAAGCCACTGGCAGAATTCTCCTTATAGGACACCAAGATTACCACCATCTTCCCATTAAGCTCCGCCCCCTTTTTGGAGGAGATGTTTTTTGGAGAAGTTTACAGTGACTTGACAGAGGCCTTTCTTCAGTTTGTAAGCAACCAAGAGCGAGAGATCCTTCGGCATCTTTACAAGATTTCTCCTCTGTCCAACCTGATGAGCTTCTGGAGGTCCTCAACGATGATGCTTGCAGAAGAAGGGTCTCAGCAGACACCCTTAAAGACATTGTAATAGAAATTTCCCACAAGGAGCTTGTGCAGAAGCCAATGTTTGTTGTTGACTGCTGGAAGGACATCACAAAACCTTGGATCAATCTAAATGATGAACAGCTGACAATGATGTATGCAAACCTTAAAGCGACGTCTAAGAAGGTGTTAAAGATGTTGAGATTCCCAGCAGATTTGACAGCAAAGCAAAAAGAGCTTGAACATCATCTTAGAAGATATATTGGAGAACTTGATGAAGAAAAACTTGGGACGTTTTTGAGATTCTGCACAGGGTCAGATTTGATTGTGTCAGACAGTGTAACTGTGGAGTTTATAGTCATGTCTGATTTCACTAGACGGCCAATTGGTGGCACCTGTGGAAAGTTTCTGCAGCTACCTGACTGCTACCAACGTTTCCCAGACATCCGTGCTGAGTTCAATGACATCCTTGAGAGCAATGTTTAGGTGATGGACATTATCTAGGACATAGTATGTTGCTTCATAGCCATGGCTGTAGCCATATTGTTGCCAGGCCAGGGTTTCTAAAGCAATGACAAGGACCAGTTTTTCTTAAGTGATATATTTCTCTTACTAAGTTACATGGAACCTTTAGATGAAGCTCGTTCAAAGCGTTCACTAAGTTCACTAAGCTGTAGGATGTTATCATTTGCTCTGTGAAACACAGAAAACATGTTAATGTCATACAACGTGTCATGCATGGTGGAGGGTTTTTGGTTCTGGAAATGCTGTGATTGCCCACAATTAGGGAGAATTCTCTAAACGGAAAGTCTTGTTCTTTGCAGAGAGGATGGAGCTCATAACTTTGCTTTCTTTTAAATAGCCCACCCTGGCCTAGTCCTGTTATCACACTGTTTAGACTTTATTTTGTAAAATAGAACTGCATTAATGGCTCCAGATAGCAGTGCGTCCATTTTCCTTGGCAGTTAAAGGTAAAACTGTCATGCAGGAGAGTTTCATCTGACATTTTCACCCTTTAAAGGTTGTTCATTTCTTTATTTGTACATTTCTACAAAGATAAGATGTGAATGGCATAGTTAAGTTTAAAAAGGAGCTATTTACTTAAAAACTGTGGCCAAAGACTGAATGCTGCTTGTCTTCAGGTCTCCTGGATTCACACTGCACACTAAGTGAAATGGAGAAACAAATTGTGTGTGAAATTCTTACAACCTAACATGCACAGGCATTTACAAATGAGGTAGTAAGCAAAGTTGTTCCCTTTGGCGGCTGAGGAGGAAACAACCTGCAGTTTAAGAAATCTCAGTCTTCCTACAGTCTTGCAAGACAAACTGTTTTTTGTGAATGTTCATTTTTTCATAAATATGTTAACAGTAATACATTTCCTAATTCAGTATGTTTACATTTCTGCATATTTATTTCATTTCATAGACCCAGTGTAAATAAATTGGAAATGTAAGTGGTCATGCACATTAGTTTCTTATAGAATTTGTACAGGTTTTGTTATTTTTCCATAAAACCTTAAATAGCACATGGAATATACATGTGTCATATTAACAAATATATATATATTTTTTAAACCAATGTTTTATTATTTTCAGGATAAGAGGGATTTTCTTAACATTATGAACTATATTTACTAAAAGAATAAATATTATTTTTATTTAAAAAAAATTACAACTTGAGTGTCTCCCTTAGTATAACATGTGCCCCCGTCACACTTACTTTTTAGGCTGTAATGAATATACTCTTATTTTACACAGCATCACAAAAAGAAAATGACATCATGTGAGCCTCGGATCCAAGTTCAAAAGCAGATAAGTTCCCACATTATCTGATATTTGATGTTATTATAGGTTGAATCGGGTCCGTCAAGCTTGATGTCACCACCCTGAAATGCAAAATATATCAAGAAAACTTTTTTTTTTCCTTTAAGAAGAACAATATTAAAGAAAAGTAAATGATATTTCAGATTGAAATCAGATATGCTGAGTCAGCTAGCTTACCATGTAGTGAACTGGCAGCAAATTAATGTTGAAATTTACCACCCTGTCACATATTTCAATATGAAGGGGTGGTACTGATGAAGCATATAAACCTGTGCAGTTGTTTTAAACTTGAATTACATTTTCAAATATTAATGTCTAATAAAGGACACTTTACTGGTATGAAAACACACAGTTTTTACAAATGATTTCATGTATTATTGGTCATTGTGTGCATGTTGTCCATAACAGGGTGGTACAAGAATGACTCCCAGGTCTGAATAATTATAAGTAATATTAAAATTAAAGGTAATATTAAAATATTTATACCTGTGGAATAGATTTATTAAGAAGTGGAAATGACACCCGTTTCATAGAATGACTCAACAAATAAACTGCAGTTCCACCATCAGCCAGTAGAGGGCATGTAGCTAATAAACTGCAGTTCCAACATCAGCCACAAGAGGGTAGTATTTAACAAACTGCAGTTCCACCACCGGCCAGTAGAGGGCATGCAACTGGATTATTCTATGAAACTGGTGCCATTTGAGTCCTCAACATTTGATGACATTAAAAATCCATAAAAATGTGTCCCACTGCATTTTAAAAGTTCCAAGCTGTTAAGATATGTGTTCTTAATCACATAATAAGAGGCAATGCTCATTTAAAAGAAAAATATACAATCTTTCATCATCTTTAATTAGCACATGGAATATGCATGCAACAAGAAATATATACATATTTTTAAACAAAATGTTATTGTTTTCAGGATGAGAGGGAAATGCTTGATATTATGAACTAATTTTTTAAAAAGAATAAATATTCTTTTTATTTAAAAAAAATTACAACTTGAATGTCTTCCTTAGTGTAACATATGCCCTCGTTACACTTACTTTTTAGTCTGTAAAGAATATACTCTTATTTTACACAGCATCACAAAAAGAAAGTGACGTCATGTGAGCCTCGGATCCAAGTTCAGTAGCAGATAAGTTCCCACATTATCTGATATTTGATGTTATTATAGGTTGGATGGGGTCTGACAAGCTTGATGTCACCACCCTGAAATGCAAAATATATCAAGAAAACTTTTTTTTTTCCTTTAAGAAGAACAATATTAAAGAAAAGTAAATGATATTTCAGATTGAAATCAGATATGCTGAGTCAGCTAGCTTACCATGTAGTGAACTGGCAGCAAATTAATGTTGAAATTTACCACCCTGTCACATTTTTCAATATGAAGGGGTGGTACTGATGAAGCATATAAACCTGTGCAGTTGTTTAATTTATAGGCAGAAATCTGGATAATGAAGCAGTGAAGGTGCATGGATGGAAGTTATTGTGCATATTGTGAATATTTCTCTCTCCTCACCATCTAGAAGCTGTGAGATTCTCATCCTGCTTTCTGTCTGTTCACCTGATGCTGATATTCATCACATATTGTTCCTTCTGTGTTTAGAAGGAAGCAGCTTCACAGCTTTAAATTCATCCTGCTGACTTTTTACCTTTTAGTTAGTAAATCCTGAACATTTCATCCTTCTTTCTCATAAATATGTGATTTTATAAATATATATGAAGAAATATTTTAACTGTTGGTGTTTAAAGAGAAAACTGCTGCTAAACCTGTTTATGTGTTTAGTGCAGGGGTCTGCAGCCTTTCCAATCCAAAGAGACATTTTTCCCTCAGCCAGCTAAATAAAACTCCTTTAGAGCTGCAAATGTTACCAGACTTTTCAAAAAGAAAACTTAATATATATTTTTAATGAAGAGCCACCATAGGATGTTTGTTATTTTTAAAGAACCACATTTTTATTTCTGTTTTTAGGTTTTAAAATAAACAAAAACATAAAACCTTTATTAAAAAAAAGAGGATAAACAGACTTTCTTCTAAGGGATGTAGATATTTGTTGAAAATGATGTAAAGTAAAAGAACAAAAAGTTCCTGGTTTCCAACCTAATGACAAGAAAGATTTAAAAAATATTTTATCCACGTATTTAGAGACATTGTGGAAGGTCCAGAGAGACACTTGCAGCTCCAGAGTCGCAGGTTGGAGACCCCTGATGTCGTGTTGGTAAACCAACATTTACTGTATTTTCTTTATATAACCGTAGGCCTTCTTTTAAAGGAAAGAGACATTTTGTGCGTAACAATGCGATTAATCATGATTAAAAATTTTAATCGCTGCCCAGCTCTACTTTTTTTTTTTTTTTGTAGAAGTTTGTTATAGAATCTTACAGCATCACATTTATCCAGTCTGTTTGAATACTGCTTTAATTATGTGGCCTGTATGGAGTCTTATATGATGAAGTCTGCATTAGTGCTCCTCCAGAGCTCAGGTACAGTTGTCCAGCCTTAGATATTCATCATAATTTCACTTCTTAATAAGGTGTACAGTTCAGCAGCAGAAGATGCATCTGTAGGAGCATCCATCCCTTTTCCTGCATTAAAAGACAGCAGAGCTCAAACACACTTTCATCACATGGGTTTTGGCCTTTGGGTGAACACTCTTGCTTGCAAAGGGCCAACTCCACCATGTCACCGGGTTTCATGCTGTCCTCGGCACCATACATCTCGGGAAGTGTGTACATGAGAACAGGGCGACCTCCAATAACACCATGGCCGGACTTTGCTCTTATCTTGTGTGAATTCATCAAGTTCATCCTGCATAAAAACAAACAAAAAACTTTTTATATAAACCAATGTTTGCATTACACACACACAATCCAACCGTTGCTGCGTAAAACCAACTGATGTGGGATTTTTTGTAATAAAGCCACGGAACAAAGACATGAAGTTAAAATTGACGGTGACAGGACTTTGCGAGTCGCTGCTCTCCAAGGTGCTGACCCGCGTACAGGTAGAAACATGTTTATGGTCAAAATAATCTTTTTCTTTTGCCACTCAAACTGCCAAAGCTTTTATTGTCAAAATGTAGTTTTCACTTGCTTAGTAAGATTGCTCGCTCCTCTCAGCATCACAGTTTTACTCTTTAATTCTATTTAATAGAAAAATGTTTCAGTGTTGTTTTTCTTTGTGCATCATTATTATATCATTACCACATGAAGAGCATCGTGCATTTAGCTGCTATTCCCATTGTTATTCTGTAAACTAGGTTTTACCTTTAAAATGTTGGTTCGTGTGTTTTGGCCATGGGGCAGTCATGACAGACAGTAAGCTATAGAAGAATAAGAGGACAGATGTCTGGAGACTTACCTGAACTAGATTTAGGAAGCAGAATTGGATAAGACTTTTATCTAAGAAGTCACCAGAGAAACGTCCATCACCTTGGAGAGTTTGGAAAAGGTTTATCCAAAGTGGTGCACTTTGTTTCCTCAGGATTCTCCACCATGACTCCATCCGCTGGTTTGCAGTACTGCGGCCGTAGAGGAAACTTTGTCTCTTGCTAAACTATCTGCTTGATTCCTGCACAAAAAGACCATCATGTTCTCGATGTGGCCGTTCTCAGTACCTCTGTCAGCACGTAGTCGCTCTGGACATCCTCTCAAGCGCTCAATGGAAGTAATGAAATAGTCCGCAATTACTTTGGGGTGGTTGTTTGTTCTGTAGGCTTCCATCCACACAACATAGCAACTGAAACCGTCAATGCACCCGTTAATGGCAGTGCCATATGGCTTCAGTTTATCATAAGAATCCACATGCCATAGAGCATTGGGTCTTTGTTGTGGTGATGCCTGTGTCTCAGGCGCCGTGCCCGCCTGAGTTCAACGCCTTCAGGGTCAAACAGCTTGATCAGCTGTCTTACTGTGTCTTGTGTTACCACATATCCTCTCTGTACTGCACGCAGGTGTAGCCATCGATACCCTTGCATCTGTCCATTACCGGCTGTTTCCTCTTGCAGGAATGCAGCCACGTCTTCCAAGTTGGTTTCTCCTCCTGAATAGTTGCAGTTTCTGACACAGTCTCTTCAAAGACAAATACTTATTATAATCTATCTATCTATCTATCTATCTATCTATCTATCTATCTATCTATCTATCTATCTATCTATCTATCTATCTATCTATCTATCTAAAGGATTGTTAATTTTTATTTCCATTTAAAATGTCCCTTCTGGCAGGTAAGTAAACACATGTAGAGAATTATTTATTCCCAGTCAACATGACCAGGAAACGTCCAGATAGCAGATATTTTATGGCCAGTTAATGTACTTCATTAGTGTTCTGTGTATTTAATTAGGATCCGTGTTTATAATCAGGGTTTTCCAGGATCGGGACGACTTGTGGAAAAGTGTTCAGTTCTTTGTTTGCTGGACTTTTATTTGTGATTTATTTTTTCTAATTTCTTTCAAAGACACTGGAAGCCGAGCTGCTGTGTTCGAGTGTTTCAACCATGTGAACAGTTGGACGGCACAAAACTTTCTACAACTCAACAGTTCTAAATCTGAAATGATCTTCATCAACCCTCCTCACTCCACCGCCCATATTGAAGACAGTCTTGGTCCTCTCTCCTCTAACATCACCCCCTCTGCCAGAAACCTGGGTGTTAAACTTGATTCCAATCTTAATTTTCATCTTCACATCAGAAAAGTCACCCAGTCCTGTTTCCTTCACCTCCGCACCATCAGTAAAATCAAACCTGTCCTCTCCCGGCCCGATTTAGAAAAAGTTATCAATGCTCTCATTTTCTCCAGACTCGACTACTGCAGCTCCCTCCTCTCCGGTCTTGACAATAAATCCTCTCTCGCCTCCAACTTGTTGAAAAGGCAGCAGCTCGGCTTCTCACTGGTTTTAGCAGAAGACAACATATGACCCTGTTTTAGCCTCGCTGCACTGGCTCCCTGTACGTTTTAGAATTGATTTTAAGGTTTTACTGATTACTTTTAAAGCTCGTTTAGGTCTGGCACCCGGCTACATGACAGAGTTACTGACACCCTACGAGCCTCCCCGCAGCCTTAGATCCTCAGGCAGGTCCCTTTTAGCTGTGCCAGGGTCCAAACTCAAGACCAGAGGTGACCCAGCTTTTTGGCTCCGAGCCCCTCGACTCTGGAACCACCTGCCTGAGGAGATAAGGCTGGCACCATCAGTTTCATCTTTAAGTCACTTCTTAAAACACACTTTTATCCACTGGCCTTTTTATAACCTTTTTATTTAGTTATTTACTTTATTTCTGACTTATTTATTGTCAGACTTCTATTTGTCTGTGGAAATGTACTCATGCATGTGTCTTTTCTTTGTTGGTTTTATTACCTTACTTTGCTGTGTGCTGTTCAGCACTTTGTAAACCTTGTTTGTTAAAAGTGCTATACAAATAAAGATTTATTTATCTCTTTATTTAAAAAAACAAATGTTCAGCTTTCATGTTTAGAGTGTGAACTCTCTTTATGTGTGATGGAAAGAAACTCTGGGTCGGCCTGATCCATCACATCCACCTGTAACGTCCAGCTGCAGCAGACCCAGAAAGAGTGCTGACACCAAGACCACCAAGAGACCAGGACCACTAGAAGAAGGACCTGTCTGGACAGATCCTGGAGAACATCAGAGAACAGGTTTATTGTGAACAATAGACGTCATTGTTGACTCTCTTGGTGCTGTCCAGGTCAGGTGTTTCTGGTGGCCTCAGGTGCAGCGTTGACTGCACTACAGTAGCTACTTCCACACTGTCTACATGTGGACTGTCTTCTTCTATGGTGCTTTTAAGAGCTTATTTATCCCAAACGCTGCTCCTGCCCCTATCAAACAAAGCCACTACTGCAGTTTTAAATCTGAGAGGGTTCTCACTTCACACAGTTTGTCCGTTCAGAGACACCGTAGTAAAAATGGTGGCACAAATGTGGCAGCTGCATGTCTGTGGACGTACGCCACGTAGATATAAACGTCTCATTGTAAAAGAATAAAAGATGTTATTTTAGTAAAGTGTTTAGATGCCAATAGAAGCAGTTTCTGATGATATGTGACATTTTCTGTCAGTGACCTTTGTTTTTGTTCCACGCTGCACCTTTAAGCTCAGTTTTGAAGCTTCCTTTAAAGAACTCTGACATGTTTTTATATTTCAGGTTGCCTCACTTTAGTCCAGCCACGGTCATGTTTCTCCCAGCATGCATCATTCTGACCAGTAAACAGGGATTATTGCTTATATCCAGGTAGAAGTATGTTTTCAGACGGCCTGTACATGTTTTACTTTTCCCTGTGAAGAAATGCTGAGTGAAAAGTTGATGCTGAAATCAGTGGATCCATTCAGCTCAAAGACGTCATAAAAACTTGTATTTAGACTCAGTTTCAGCTCAGATGAATTAGTTATTAAACTGCATGTTTCTATGTGCAGTTAAAATGTTTCCAGTAAATTCCTGCATGGTGCAAGTTGTCAGTGATGTTTCCAGCTTTGATCCGTCATTATGAGCACGTTCCAGCCTGATGCAAAGCTGCCGTCTCCCTTTCACACTCGCTGCTTTAACACATTTATTACATGTTTATTACAACTGATGAGAGAACGCAGAAAAACCAACAAGACACATTTAACCAGCTTTTATTTTCATTTAGCTTGTGATAAAAATGTGAAGTATTAAATTTGTCTTGAACTCTGGTTTTTGGAGGCCATGTTGAAACAAAGTGTAAACGGGTTAAACATCAGTATTCTGCTTTACAGTCATGGTGGCCTGGAGCTTCCAGCTGCAGTTGGTAAAAACAGTTAAAAAGCAAACATGCCCACATTAAAACATCCAGTCTGGAAGCAGCAAACCTACCATGCAGGTTTCTGGACTTTGGGAAGAAGCTACAATAAATATTTAGTGAAATCCCTGCAACGGCTCCTGGATGTGAAAGTAGATTTTAGAGCCTTTTTGGAAGCAGAAAGTAAACTGAGAAGTTTTTATTTTTCTTCATTTAGATGTTCACTTCCACTTTTTGGGCTTTTTGGCATCAAACTTGCATATTTGCTGCTTCTGCCGTGTGTTTGCCTGCATATGTTGCTTTTATGTATTTATCCCTGGAAAGTTCCTCGTCTTCCTCCATCTGTTCCCGACTCTAGGACCAAAGTTTGGATTTGTAATCATGCTGATGTCCCACCTGTCCACTTCCAGGCCTCCCAGCGTTTATTTCTCCTCTAATGCTCCGTCAGGGACCAAGCAGTAAGGCAGCAGGATGCAGGTTTGCTTCAAAACTGCTTCATTTACCCCAAAACCTGAAACCTGTCACCACATCCAGGATTTAACTAAACAGCCTGACAAGAGGCCAAATAAATAGAAGTAGAGTGAAAATCCGAAGTAAAGAGAAATGAAAGAAATGAAGGAATAAATGAACAGAAACAAACTTCCTGAACAATCAAACAGGAAGTTAAATACCAGTTTAGAAAAGCCAAAGTAAACACAAAGAGGGGAAATAAAATGGCTACTACATTTTGAACCAACCTCAAAATGAAGCCAAACCCCCCCAATGACTCTGCAGTGTCATAGGGGGGTTGTGGTGGAATCCAATGAAGCTGCAGTAGTTTATCAGTCCTCAGACCTGGACCAGGCCTTTGCTGCACCAGGAAGGAGAGACTGAACCCAGGTACCTGAAAGAAAAGAAACACATGAATACGAACATAATCTGACCTCACAGCGTGAAGGTGTGTTCAATATTGTAGGTATGAGGAATGAAAGGAAGGAAAGAGGTGTGTGAAATAGTGTGTATCGTGTTTAGACTTCTGCTTGCAGAGACAATGAAAGTGGAAATCTACTGGTGGTGAGGTGGAGATATTAGCATGTGTGGCTGGCCGTCACGCTCATACACAGGAAGTGGAGGAGAATGAAATGTGTTTATTGTCACGTCTTTGTTCCAGTTTGAACACAAGAATCTTCATGATGCAGTTTCCAGAAGTTTCCAGTCTGAAACGACATCATCACAACACAAGCACCAACATGTTGATAGCAGGAAAGAATCTGATGGAAAGGCCAGAACGTTCCAGATGTTTTTCCTGCTGGGATTAATGCATCATCTGAGCATCATTAGAACTGTTCACACTGAACTCGGATTCAGGTTTAAGTCCAACTTTAGATCATGATGAGCCTTCAAACAGCCATGAGATGAGCTCTGAACTCAGAGGATCAAAGCTTTTTCTCCTCTGAGTCTCCATCGTTCCCTCTAACATCTGCATCATCCAGCTGTGTGTGCATGGCTACAGCGGTCCAGTCTCATGAGTCCAGTCTCAGGTCCTGCTGGCTCTTCTTTCTATGATAAAATGGCAGCTAGAATCAGAACAAAGTGCAGGAAACTGTTGTTCCTGCTGCTGATGGAAACATCTTTTAATCCCATCAGTGATTCATGTTGAAGCTGATTTTAGAAGCTGAGTGTTTCTAAAAGGTTTCCTCAGACTTCCTCTGCTGGTTTAGTGTCGCTGCTTCTTTTCCGTGTAAAGGTTTGTCAGAAATGAGCTCTTCTGCTTCAGCATCACTGTTGGCTTGATTGTGTAGAAATGGCAGAAGTTTCTAGTTTAGCTCTGAAGTGTAAACTCTGGTTGAGGTGATGGCAGGATTAGCAGCTGCTCTCCCTGTTTGAGCCGCTACATGCATCAATACTTCACAAAGGCCTTAAAGGTCTGAATTATTTCAATGTGCACAAATGAGCTGCTTTTCCATCTTTGAATTCCCTGATGGTTCATGCAGGTTCAGCTTTTACTGCCAGGTGAGGTAGAAGCTCCAACCTTCAATTATCCCTGTAAGAAAGTCAGGAATGTTCAAATAAAAGCATCAAAATCTTCATTTAAAGAAACATGAAGCTGACTGAAGCTGATAAACTACATTTAAATGAAACAGTGAAAGTTTTCAGCTCAAACATTTAAAATTCACCTGCTGACTGAAAACAGATTCATGAAAGTTTATTTGAAATGTGGAGTTTGAAGAATTTAATCCAAAGTCAAACATCTGGAGACAGAATGGGAAAACTGAACATTCGACTTTTTGTTTCAGAAACTATTTCTGATGTGAAAAAATCTCTAATTCAACATGTGAAAGAGTAAAAAAATTAAATGAAGGACAGAATGAGGCAAACAGAGCGACGCACTGGGAGGATTTTCATTTCCAGCATCATGAAGTGAAACTGACAAGAACTAAACACAAACCATGTCCAGTTGATCCTGGAAGAATCCCAGCTTCTATCTTTAAAGGAGGGAAAACAAGAAACATCCAAGGAATCATCTAGAAGAGTTTCATACGTGAATCTGAAAGGCTGTTTCTGAAGAAGACAGACGCTTCCAGACTGAACTCTGGTTAATAATGTCTGACAGGATCAAACTCTTTACACAACACAAACACTGAGGAAGAAAACCAGCTGAACAAGAAGCCAAACCCAGGAAGCAGAGGATGATGAAGGTGCTGATGAAGATGTGGAGGAAGATCAGAGTCAGAGGAGACTCTGTAGAAGGACAGAGTTCCAGCAGGACGCTCCACATACGCTGCTACTGCTGGAGACGGAGGAGGAGGACATGCTGTTCATCTGTTATTGTGAGAGACAGCGTAACCATGACGATGAGAGCAGCTCAGACTCCATGAGGATTCATTTCCTCCCAACACGCCGTCTTTACTGGTTCCTCTCCTTCTGGTTCCTCTGGAACTCACTGACAAACGTCTCCTCTCCACTAACATCCCAGTAACAGCGAGCAGTCAGAACATTTCCACACAGAACCTGAAGAGGGCGCCATCACATCTGTCTGGATGATCAGGACATGACTGAGGGACGTCCACTAATGGAAACTTCCTGTTGTTGTCAGACAGGTGGAGCTTCCTGTTCACCGTGTTTGCTTCCATTGACTTTCCAGGAATCTGATGGAGAGAACAGAACCAATCCAGATTCAGGTGTTGATCTATTGACACTTTGATGCTGACTTTGAAAGTGATGAATCCAATGAAAACACACACACACACTTTCTCAGACCTGGTCTCAGCCATCGCTCTCCAATAGGCTCCACTCTGAAAGGAGGAGGGGGGTCAGGTTTGGCTTCTGTCTCCATCTAATCCCTTCTCCTCTACATCTGACTGTTTTTAAGCAGCTTCATCAAACATGAGGGAAATGAATGAAATGTCTGAGCTCCTTGTGTGTGAGAAGTTTTCACCCCCAGCCTCTAAGAGACCAATCACCACTTTGACCTGCTTCTACTTTAATATGAGACTCCTCAGTGAGGACATGATGGAGGAGATGAAAAGATGCTGCTGACAGGAGGAAACTAGACAGGTGAGGTAGAAGTGGACAGACAGGTATGAGGAGCTGTATAGGCCATAATTCATCCTCACACACACACACAGTTTTATTCACACACACACATTTTCTCTCTCACATACTGTACATATATTCTTACTCTCACATGCTCACATTTTCTTTCCCTCTTTCATTTATTTTCTCTAATTCAGTGGACGTAGTTAATACGGTAATATCTGCATGTAAGAATAGAACATGTATGTAGAAGAAGAGTGTGTGTGTGTGTGTGAGGAAAGATATGGTGGAAACAGAAGGAGTTTGGTGGAAAAGGCAGGCAGTTTATGCTGCGCTGTGATTGGCTGAGAAGCAGGTGCAGGTCGTCTCTAGTTCCCGCCTGACATGGATGGAAGAAATGAGACGCAGTGGTTTCAGAAATCTTTCATCATGACATGGTTGTGTTGGTCTCTTGAGCAGCAGAGGACGGTTCATCCGTCCCTAATAAAACTCAGACCGGGTCCAGCATCAGATGAGAGAACTCTTCAGACCTAAAGCCTCAGCAGTCCAGGCATGTACTCAAGACCTGGACCGGAGGGTCGCCACGGTCTTTAAGACACAAGACTCACAAACACTTTGGCAGCTGGACGTCCCGACCGAGGAAAAGGTGAAAATAAAATGTGAATAGAATCTCCAAGTGTTAGTTCCAGTGGACTAAGTCCGTCCTGTAGTGTGTGTTTGCTCATGTAGCTGCAGGCTGTGCTGCTGCTCCCATTAAAGAGAAACACACTTCTGAGAGTCATAGAAGCATCAGCAGTGGCAGCTGGGGAATAACGTGTTGTATGACATGTTGTCAGAGGACAGAAAGTCTTTCTTTGCTGGAGGCTGCGTTCACACCTAATAACCTGCAGACTCTAGACCCGGTCCAGTTGGGGGTCTGCTCCATTCTTCCTGCCCCAGTTAATGGGACTATTTTAATAACACACTCTCCTCACCAGAGCAGCTGTTACAGTCGTCTTTCCACCACTTATCTGGATCACACATTACATAATTAGTTTCTTCACAAGCTGATGGGATAAAAATAAAGCTGGTAAAATGAAGCTGCTCTTTTATTTTTAGTCTTTTAGTAAAACACAAAGAAAAGTGATTTTTCTTTTAGGCTGAGTTTTATCAAACATGTTTCTGTCAGTTCAGATAAAGAGTTCTGGAAACTGCTTCCATCAGTCCAGTCACATCACTGTTGGAGCTTAGTGTGTGTTTAACACAACTAGCGGCTGTTTGCTCCGTCCGTAACCACGGCAACGTGAGGACGTCTCAAAGCATTTACACTGGCTAGAGATTGATTTAGTTAGTGAAGGTTTGCATGATTCATTTAACATTTAACAACTGTGGGAACTTTCTACAAACATCAAATATTAACTATAAAATGAATGTGTTCTATTTTCAGGCTAAAATCAGGATCATGATACTGGAAACAAGGACGTCGTCCTTCTTCCGGGACATCCAGCTGTTCTGTCATCAAACGTGGCACAAAGCAGAAGCTGCTGAACGAGGGCATGAACTGAACGGATCTGAATTCCAGAAATCTGGGACCAACGGAGTTCCTGAACCAATAAGAGACGCCTTTGGAGGGAAGCTGTCAGCTGATGTCAGGTCTGCACTTATATGTCATTGTTCTTTCTATCAATGTGTAAACGTGCTGTACTGACTACTGACATGGATTTACCTTCATGATTCATGTAGTAATTAATAAAGTACATGTGGTAAATTCCTGTAAATTCCTGCTGACTCATGTTATTGACGGTAGACCTGCTGAGTCATGTCCTCATGAAGGATGGAAAACAAGCAGATGTGTCGCTGCTTTATTGGAGCTGCGTGTTGAGCATTAATAAGTTTGTTGTTGTTGTGTTTTTTAAGGACTGTTTACTTGAAACTTTTCTACATTGTACTTGATGTTTTCCAGCCTAGAGTTTCTGACGACATGTGGCAACAGACTGATTTCAGCCAAACTGCAGCTGGACAGCAGCTGGATGCAGATCTGATACACAAAGTCTAGAAATGGAAAGTTGTGTCCATCAGACCAACACAGCGGATTCTGGGATGTTCTGCTCTCTTGGTGAAACAAGCTAAACATTGTCAGTCAGCACTAATCTTTGTAACGTCAGCTCTTCATGAACTTTCTTTAAACTTTGTGTCTATGAACAAACTGAAGACGTGTTAAATTTCTAGCGAGGAGTAAATGTGGGGCTTTGCTCTGGAATTTGACTGAGATCTAATAATGAGGGAATCTGGTGCTCTACAGAGATGCCGATCACCAAAGTCTGGACAACACAGCTTTTAAAGAAACCAACTGCTGACTTTTCACATACTTTTCAGTTTAACGTGTAAATGTCGTCTTTTTGTGCATTTTTACTGAATTCTATTTGAGTTTTTTTTCTTTTTAAAGCAATAAAAACCTCTTCAATCTGTCTGTCTCTGTCTTAGATTCAGAGATGGACTGAAAACACTTGGTGTGCTGGACTAAATCCAAGCTCAGCTCTTCTGTGCTGGTCTCCTGCAGCCTCTCAGCTGATGTGGCTGACAGTCTTTTCATTATCCGCCATCTCCAGCTGGCAGCAACAGAAGCTGCTGAGGAAGTTCTTCCTTTCTGGAGACACACGCAGAAGTAAATCCATGGAATTTGACCATTTCTTCTTCTAAGTGAAATATTTAGCTGCATCTGGTCATTGTGTGTCAGTTTAGAATAGTAAGAGATGTTCTGCTTTCTGTTTATTGTCCAGCTTCTTTCTTCCTTTTCCACCAGATGAGGAAGGAACAGAAACTGGGAACGATCCTCGCCTTTTCCACAGGAGCCAACACTCCTTCACCGACTGGGTTCTCTCCTCCACAAAGAGGAGGATTCAGGAAGCTGCAAAGCTGCCGCTGCAAACAGCTGCACTAACTGCTTGAAGCTGCGCTGCAGACCTCATACGGAGACCTTCAGGAAAACAGGGGCTCTGCGGTGGGCGGGACCCTTGGTTTTAGCCCAGCGTAATATGTGTACAGGTCTGGATCAAAGTCTTCTGTGTTAAGGTCAAGTTCATGTTCAGTTAATTACACAAAGCAACGTGAAACTTTTCTTCTTTTCTCTTGTTTTTATGTGGTTTTGTACAATAAATACAAACCTGCTGCTGCAAACTGAAGTTAATAGATGTGAAGAACGGTTCACATTTTCAGCTGCTTTCTGCAAGTAATGTTGAAATCGAACTTCACTGCAGCTTTTTAGTCAGACACTATTCCACTTTTAAATTTATCTACAGCTCACTATTTTCCTCCTGATTTTATCGCCTGCTTTTCAAACAGATCAACCAACAAACACTTTGAAATACTTCTTCTTTTGTTTGTTTGCAGTTTTTATGTTTTGGGAAAAGTTTTAGGGTTCATTAAGTCTTACTGCCTTTATTTTTACTGTACAATGATGTAAAATCCACATGAGCCACTAAGTGAAAGAATCTTCTGGCTTTGCAACAAACTGGAATGAAGTTTACAATAAGACGGGGTCTCCCAGGCTGCTCATCAGGGGCCACTATCCTGCAGGTTTTGGATGTTTCCGCTGCAGCACACCTGAATCAGGTTAATGGCTCAACATGCTTTGGCAGAACTTTAAAAACAAGCTGCTGAGAAAAGCCATTTAAAGTGAATTAGGTGTGCTGGTGAAGGAAATCTCTTCAAACCTGCACAAGTTCAGCCTTGGAGGACTGGAGCTGGACAGCCCGGCAATGACGAAGCAGAACTTTCAGTCTGATGAAACTCACATTTACATGAAACTTGTGTGCTTCTAAATGATCTGTATAATAACTGATTTCTGGATAACAATTAGAAGAAGTTCATGGATGTGATTTAATGTGATGTGCAATCCATTTCCTCTTACATGAAAGTCTTCATGAGCGTCTGAGTGCAGCTTCTATGAAATGTAGATGGACACATGTGGCATATTGTACAGTAAGAAGGGCAGCTCATCTGGTAAGTTCTACATATTTGTGCTACTTTGTGAACGATCTGAAACAAGCTTCTTCTAGCGGCCGAGCAGGGCTCTATTTTTCTCCTGCATAAAAGCTGAAGCTTTGTTTCTGCGGGTCGTTGCACATGTAATGTGAAATGTTTGTTTCTGCTTGACTCTTCAGCTGTTAGACAGTTTTTCTCCCAACTTCTAGTCTCACATCAGAGTCCACAAATTTAGCATCAATGATGTTTTTGTTTTAGTCTTTCTATTCATCAAAGGATGTTAAATGTTACCGTGATTATTTCTTTATGGCAGTTTAGTGAGTTCTCCAGAGCCAGAAGCTTCAATAAAATGTTTCCTGTGGGACTATTTTTCATACCAGGAACCTGTATAAAAGAAATATCTTTCAATGTCAACATGGAGGTTTGAGCTTGGAGTCACATTTAGAGAGAAAGTTTCTGAACAGACCAATAAAAAACTTGAAATGGATCCATTACAAAGCTTGGCACAGTGTTATTTGACTGGAACTTTATAAACTGGATGATATTCATTTTCTATTTGTCACATGATGGAAAACTGTTAAAAAGCTTCTCAGCATCAATCATATGGATATAACCAGGAATTCCTCCTTCCAAGAAAATGCACAAGGCTGCAGAATAAATACACCATGATTTCCATCACCTTCACATGGATGAAGGTGCTGAAGAGAAGACGTTGTGGCATCACTGAGAGGAATATTAATAGATGAATAACAATATTATTGTGTGGAACTGCTGCAGGATCATCGTTGCCAAAGCCACTAAGGTAAAAGTGTCCTTCATACTTGGGTTATGTGTTCCTGCATTGTTGTTAACACCCTGCTGCCACAGCTGAAGAGGAGTTTGTCCTCCTTGTGGTGAAAGACGTGGTTACTCCACCCATTCTGAAACTCACTGGCAGCCCTTTGACTTGGTGGCAAATAGATGTAATGAAGACAAACGTAGTTCATGAAGAGAAACTAGTACACCTTGCTCCTCCATAAAACTGAACAGATCAGCAAAATGAAACCACACAACTGGATTCAGTTCTGCCCACAATCTCTCAGTTCTTCTGCTCTGACCTGCCAGTAACAACGCCGTCTATTTAATCCTCTCCTGTGATGCATGAAACGGCAACACCCGTGTTTTCCAGTCCGTCATCACGTCTCACTCTAGATGCTTTTCCAAAGTTCTGATGCCACAATGAAAAGGGACAAAACACTTGAGGCTCTGCTGCTGTCTGGACCAGCGAGGTAGATAATGGTCCAACTGAAGCATCAACACAGCCGTGAAACATCATCTTCAGTCTCACCAGCGTGTGCTTTCCATCTATGTGCCTGAGAGAAAGTCAGATCAGTGATTTATTAGTGGGAAAAGCAGAACAAGGCCCAGATTATACATCACAACTTGAAGACAAAACTATTTTAATGGCATTTTTCTTTCAAAGCTTCATTTAGTTGTATTTTCCTAAAACTGTGAATCCAGTACTTGTACTGATAGATTTACATTTGTATGTATTTTATGTAGTTCTGTGTATTATTACTACACGTGGACACGCTTAGCGAGTTTTGTTAAAGGACTTCCTGGTTTGAGAGTCACTTCCTGTTCAGGGAAGAACTTCCTGTGTCAGTGAAAGTGAGAGACACCAAGCAAACAACAAAAAGGGTTAAATACACAATATGTGTGTCAGAGGAGAATATATATGTGTGTGAGGACAATATATTTGTGTAAGAGGGTAAATGTGTGTATATGTGAGAGGAGAATGAATCCTGGCCTCTACGGCCCTCATAGACAGGTGAGGTAGACGTGGACAGACAGGTGAGGTAGACGTGGACAGACAGGTGAGGTAGACGTGGACAGACAGGTGATGTGTGGTCAGCTTCCAGATGAAAACAAGACTGATGGAGAAAAATCTGACCCTTCAGATTCAGATGAAATGAAGTCCTGGTCCAGGTCTTTGCAGGTCTGTTAATGAGTCCTTCATCTCAGCCTGGTGGGTTAAAGTGTGGAAACATGGAGACATGCAGGACGGGGTCCTGAGGACCAGGATGGAGAAACACTGCTGGAGAACATCTCAGTGGTGCAGGTGAGGCTGTTAAAGAGGAGGAGGAAGGTCTGATGTTGCTCCTCCTACCTGTCCTCCTCCTACCTGTAACCCCTCCTACCCGTCCTCCTCCTACCTGTCCTCCTCCTACCTGTGCTCCTCCTACCTGTCCTCCTCCTACCTGTCCTCCTCCTACCTGTCCTCCCTCCATCACAGGTAGAAATGTGACTCATTCCAGGAAGCAGCTCACCTGTGTATCAGTGGAGATTCTTCTTCTTCTTCTTCTTCTCTGAACAAACTGTAAGTGTGAACTTTCCTCTTTGTTTCTGGAATGTTTGGAGAACGTGTTCACTTCTGATTTCAGCTCCAACTTTGATCTCTGCTGTTTGAAGACAAATCTACATGATGATCAGATTATTGATTATTGATCCTGGAATCAAAGTGTGGTCTGCAGCAGTAAAGTGGGAGCCATCAGCTTCCTGCTGCTTCCAGTGAAACATGGATCCTTGGATCAAACTGCTTTAGTAGATAATGAGGCAGAAATGTTGCTGCAGAACAACTTGAACTTTGAGCCTCTCTTTATGTTTCCAGTAACAGGAGTCAGAGAAGTTTTACAAGCTTCATGTTGCAACATCATTTCCTTCATCATCGTTCACCTTCATGTTATTTCAGAAACATCCGTCTTTTCTGTTTCATGTCTTCTTAAAAATCTCCTTCCATCTCACAAGCAGCCAGCAAGGCCTCCACCTCCACTATGTTTTACATCTACTTTACTTAGAGCTGCCAGAACACGTCCATTTATCTGTGGATCAGTAGAAATAAATTCATCTTTAGCTCATTTTTTCAGCTAGAAAAAGCTGAATATTTTACACTAGTTCACACATGACAGTAAACTAAATATCTGAAGCATTTCCAGCTAAATAAGGTGAAAACATCACCTTCATCTCTAGAAATGATCCACACATTGTAGAAAACAGCAAAATGTCTAAAAGATGATCAATATTCTGGTGAATAATGAAGCAGTTTGGATGTAGTTTTAATCTAAATTCATGTGTAATCAGCTGAAGTGGCTGCAACCAGTCCCAGCACCAGGAGAAGCTAACAGGCCGAGCAGCTGCTGGTTGCCATGGATACGTGGCTCCTGTCTATCAATGAACTTTGACTCGTTTATAAGAGGATGAATCCCGGTTTAATCATTCATTATGTGGCTTTTATGAAGCAGATTAGATGTAGATGCTATAAAACATTTTCTCCTCTACTAAAAAAAAACCTTCATGCGACACGTAACCCTCATGTTCTGTTAGAAGAAATTATGTTGGGGCTGTTATCTACTAAATTTCTAGTTTGAACTTTAAGCTGCAATAAAATAATGAAATTTTCATTTATATAATGATTAATGCATCAGCATAAAGAATTAAGACGCCAGTTTTGACCAAACACCACTAGCAGCTTTATGGAAAAACACATTATAAATAAATATTGTAAAAACTAATTAGACCTGCATCAGTATCAGAAAACCAACTGGCCCATCTGATAGATACATGAGGAGATTCATTTAGTTTCATTTTTACTTTTTTAATAATGTTAGATTAAACATAAAAACCTGTAAAAATCAGATATATAGTGTGAACTAAAAACTTTTTAATTGCTATTAATTTATTACATATTTAATTTATTTAATAGTATTTTCTTTTATTTCAGTCTTTTTCTTTGTGTTATATTTTCCTGTATTTACGGTGTTTTTTTGAATACCTGTAAATATATTTTGGCAATAAAGAATTTATATTTATTCGATGTTTGCATGAAAGAGTTCTCTATTTATCTTTCTATCATGATTCGAGGTAAATTTTCTCACAGCTGAAAAAGAACAAGAACTGATTCTAACTACCAGTAAAACAATAATAATAATAATAATAATAATAATAATAATAATAATAATAAATTCTAAATAACATAGCAGCTGATCTTTGTACAGCAGATGATGGAAAGGAGGATTTCAGTTGATGTTCAGATGAATGATGTGTGTTTCCTCTGCAGGTGAAGGTAGAAAGTGTGTGTGAGCTGATGTGAATCCAGCATCATGGATCAGGACAGAGAGGAGGGAGTCCCTCCCTCTAAAACCACTCAGAGGTGAGATGTCCATCTCTAACTGTCCATGACTCTTCTCCATGTCAGAGATCACAACTCACATCACCAAACATCTGGATTCACAGGAACCAGCCTGGACCTGGACCTGGACCTGGACTCAGCCGTAGGCGTAAGCGTAGACGTAGGCGTAGGCGTAGACCTGGACCTGGACCCAGACCTGGACCTGGACCTGGACCTGGACCCAGCTGTGTCTCCATGAAAAGGGACCTGTCGATGGAAAAACCTGCTGAGATCAGATCAGACCAGCAGTGAGTATCAGAGTCCAGTGGAGGTTGGATCAGGTTTCAGATGAAAACCAGTTTCAGGTTCATCATTTCTGGACGTCTCTGCTGAGACGAATCTGCAGCATCATGATCGTCATGTGATAGATTTGATTTGTCTTCCAGATTCTTCTGCAAAATAAATGTTGAACAATTTCAGAATTCAGCTGTGAAATCATTAAACCATCTTTATTCACAGGAATCAACCTGGACCTGGACCTGGACCTGGACTTAGACCTGGACCTGGACCTGGACCTGGACCTGGACCAAGACCTGAGCCCAGCTGTTTGTCCTTTAAGAGCGACCGGTCGAAGGAATTTCCTCCTGATTTTAAATCAGAGGCACAGAGGTGAGCTGTGTGAAATTGTTGCATCAGTTTAGTTTTATTCCATCTTGTGTTTAAACTTAATAATAATAATGATAATAATAATAATAATAATAATAATAATAATAATAATAATAATAATAATAATAAAAATAATAATAATAATAATAATAATAAAAATAATAATAACAATAATAATAATAATAATAATAATAATAATAATAATAATAATAATAATAATAATTAATGATAATAATAATAATAATAAAGGACATCTTCGGTATTTAAGGTGAAACATCCAGATGAAGCTCTAATAATAAACATGTGAGTTTTATTAAATATTTCTTGTGAGCTGAGAATAATCAGGAGGATTCTGTCTCAGTGCAGGAAACATAGAATCTCCATAATTCAACTTTCTCATCTGTGGAACGTAGAAGCAGACGAGAGTTTTTCCTCCTCTGGAAAAAGGAAACAGATTCTGGACGTTTCCAGAAGTTCAGGAGATTCTCTGAACCTCAGTTACTAAGTGACCTGCAGTCAGTTTGGCTCCTCACAAACACACCAAACTTTTTCTTAGTGGAAAACTCCAACATCAAACACATTTATACTGGGAGCTGCCCAGTCTAACCAGTCTCATCCAAGCACACACTGGCTGTGGCTGCCTTGCTCCAGGGCACCTCAGCACAGAGCTTCATGAAGGTGTTGGTGAGAGCTTCCTAAAAGCTGAAAGCAGCTTCTCCATGTGACAGAATGTGATGTGATTCTTCCTGATTCCTCCACAGAGTGGACCAGCAGAGCTCAGAGCTTCCCAGTGGTCAGTCTGCCCAGCAGCATCAAACACAGCTGGACTCCATATTTATGGTCTGTACATGTACAACAACTACTTCTCCATCTCTTCTGTCCATATCATCTCCATGCTGACCTTTGTAGACCAGTGGATTGTCAGTGTGTCCAACATGGATCTGATGTTTGGCTCCATGATTTCAGTCTGATTGTGTCCTTCATATCGTTTCTCTTCCAGCTGCTGGAGGACAACATGATCACTTTCATGAAGAAGGAGCTGAAGAAGTTCCAGAAGCTTCTGAGTCCAGATTACCCAGAATGCTCAGTGTTGGAGGGTGAGGATGAGGAGCAGAGGAAGAGCAGCAGAGAGGCGTTAGTGAAGATCACAGTGGACTTCCTGAGGAGGATGAAGCAGGAGGAGCTGGCTGAGCGTCTGCAGAGCAGTAAGAGGATTTCTCTAAAGATTGAAGCTGCTGGATAAATGACACATTTACTGATGTCTCAACACATGAACATCACATATTCACATCCTCATTCCTCAGAGGCTTCAAATCTTTACTGACTCTTCTTATTTCTTCTTTTCTTTCAGAACTTCTGGCTGCAGCTTGTCAACGTAAACTAAAATGTGGTCTGAAGAAGAAGTTCCAGTGTGTGTTTGAGGGGATTGCTAAAGCAGGAAACCCAACCCTTCTGAACCAGATCTACACAGAGCTCTACATCACAGAGGGAGGGACTGCAGAGGTCAATGATGAACATGAGGTCAGACAGATTGAAACAGCATCCAGGAAACCAGACAGACCAGAAACAACCATCAGACAAGAAGACATCTTTAAACTCCCACCTGGAAGAGATGAACCAATCAGAACAGTGATGACAAAGGGAGTGGCTGGCATTGGGAAAACTGTCTTAACACAGAAGTTCACTCTGGACTGGGCTGAAGACAAAGCCCACCAGGACATCCAGTTGACATTTCCACTGACTTTCAGAGAGCTGAATGTGCTGAAAGAGAAAAAGTTCAGCTTGGTGGAACTTGTTCATCACTTCTTTACTGAAACCAAAGAAGCAGGAATCTGCAGCTTTGAAGAGTTCCAGGTTGTCTTCATCTTGGACGGTCTGGATGAGAGTCGACTTCCTCTGGACTTCCACAACAATGAGACCCTGACTGATGTTACAGAGTCCACCTCAGTGGATGTGCTGCTGACTAACCTCATCAGGGGGAAACTGCTTCCCTCTGCTTGCCTCTGGATAACCACACGACCTGCAGCAGCCAATCAGATCCCTCCTGACTGTGTTGGCATGGTGACAGAGGTCAGAGGGTTCACTGACCCACAGAAGGAGGAGTACTTCAGGAAGAGGTTCAGAGATGAGGAGCAGGCCAGCAGGATCATCTCCCACATGAAGACATCACGAAGCCTCCACATCATGTGCCACATCCCAGTCTTCTGCTGGATCACTGCTACAGTTCTGGAGGATGTGCTGGAAACCAGAGAGGGAGGAGAGCTGCCCAAGACCCTGACTGAGATGTACATCCACTTCCTGGTGGTCCAGACCAAAGTCAAGAAGGTCAAGTATGATGGAGGAGCTGAGACAGATCCACACTGGAGTCCAGAGAGCAGGAAGATGATTGAGTCTCTGGGAAAACTGGCTTTTGATCAGCTGCAGAAAGGAAACCTGATCGTCTATGAATCAGACCTGACAGAGTGTGGCATCGATATCACAGCAGCCTCAGTTTACTCAGGAGTGTTCACACAGATCTTTAAAGAGGAGAGAGGACTGTACCAGGAGAAGGTGTTCAGCTTCGTCCATCTGAGTGTTCAGGAGTTTCTGGCTGCTCTTCATGTCCGTCTGACCTTCATCAAGTCTGGAGTCAACCTGATGGAAGATGAACAAACAGATTCTGTTAATTTAAATGAACCAGAAATACGTCTCCATCAGAGAGCTGTGGACGAGGCCTTACAGAGTCCAACAGGACACCTGGACTTGTTCCTCCGCTTCCTCCTGGGTCTTTCACTGCAGACCAATCAGAGTCTCCTACGAGGCCTGATGACACAGACAGGAAGTAGCTCACAGACCAATCAGAAAACAGTCCAGTACATCAAGAAGAAGATCAGTGAGAATGTGTCTGCAGAGAGAAGCATCAATCTGTTCCACTGTCTGAATGAACTGAATGATCGTTCTCTAGAGAAGGAGATCCATCTGTTCCTGAGATCAGGACGTCTCTCCACAGATGAACTGTCTCCTGCTCAGTGGTCAGCTCTGGTCTTCATCTTACTGTCATCAGAAGAAGATCTGGAGGTGTTTGACCTGCAGAAATACTCTCCTTCAGAGGAGGTTCTTCTGAGGCTGCTGTCAGTGGTCAAAGCCTCCAGCAAAGCTCTGTAAGTACATATATAGCAGGATGTGGAGAAATATACTGCTGCTGGTATAAGGGTACATCATGGGACAGATTATTACTTGTCTTATAATTTCCTCTTCAGACTGAGCAGCTGTTCCCTCTCAGATGAAGGATGTTCAGCTCTGTCCTCAGCTCTCAGCTCTCCGTCCTCCAGACTGAAGGACCTGGACCTGAGAATCCAGGACTCAGGACTGAAGGAACTGTGTGATGGACTGGAAAACTGGAAACTGGAAACTTTCAGGTCAGGTTTCTCTGCTGCTCTCAAATGTTTTTCCTCTGTTTCAGCTTCAAACATCTCTGTGATGGAATAATCTGCAATGTTTTCCAAACTACTTTGAAATATTGTGAATGAAATATGTCCAGAGTAACGCATCTTTTAAAATGAAGGAACATGTGTTTTATTTAGGACTTAAAGGCATAAATGAGCCTCTGGTTAAATAAAGATGCTCTACTTTGTCTCTGAGCTTTGGTTGAAACGTTGCTCGTCCTGCTTGTTTATCACGTTGTTTCCATCCAGTGGTTCAGTCACATAGTAAACAGAATCACCCCCAATGCTTTTTCCTGCCTAAATTCCTTTACCCTGATGGAAAACATCATGGAGTTTAGGAAAGGTGGTGAGATAAATTCAGAGGGATCCAAGAAAAGATGACAGTGTTGCATTGAGAATCCGACCACAATGAGCCTCACCTGTGGTTTTATTCTGCAGCTCTGAAACTACAGATGTTCAATAAATATTCTACAGAAAGGGATTCAGATATTTCATCTAATGCAGTCTGATCACACTGACATGGAAACTATATGTCATGAGAACGTGTTCAGATATAAAATATGACTTTATAATCAAGCTTGGTGATTAAAGGGAAGGAAAAGTAAAACATGTTGTCACAGCTGCTCACACTCACCCCACTGTCCTCATATATGTCCACACATTTACCAGTTAGTACAACTGGATAAACACCAGCATTGCTTCCAAGGCTGCAGCCAGAATGAAGTGTGTTATGGAATTATCTCCTTTCATAAAGGAAGCTACGCTGTTCCTCAAAGAGGTCATAAAGAAAGCATTGGAGCAGCTTTCATTAGCATCCGATGGTTTCAGACAGCTCTTACCATGGCTGCTGCTCACACACTTCCAGGTTCTTCACTCTGTAAGGAAGGTTCTGGAGCAGACTGGACACTTAGACCAGACCAGGGATGGTGTATCCGTACTCTGGAGTCCATACTTTGATTTCAGCCAGTCAGATATCAGATCTGATACTGTGTGAATATGGAGATACCGCTCTGCTGAGACAAAAAAGACATTTGTTTTCACTTCTGAGAGTTTTAGACACTAAAATTATGTGTGGAGTCCAGCAACAGTTATTCCTTCTGTGTCACATGATCATGGCAGCTGATCGTGGCTTCAGATGTCAGGATGTCATGATGATGCTGCTTCTGTAAGGTTTAGGTATTTTACTGGTTTAATGCAGGTTATTGTACATTATGTTTTATTATATTTAAAGGTCCCATATTATGCACAATTCACTGTCTAAAGGTTTTCTAACAGTCATGTGTGTCCTCATAGCCTGTGTATGAGGCCCAAACATTAGAAAACTCTGTCTCATCTCTCACTTGCTTGCTCCACTTTTTAGGAAATGTGTGTTCAAACGGGTGAGTCTGAGATCTTTCCCTTTGTGACATCATGAAGGGAAATAACCACTCTCCCCAAAAATGAATACTGCCATTGACCAGCCCCTCCAGCTAGCTGAGCCTGCCCTCTAAAATCACTGAGCGGGTGCCAGCGAAAGTCGGATCCTCTCCCAAAGAAGGGCATGGAGTGGGCGTGGACAGGCACCACTCATGAATATTTAAAGGTTCAGACACAAAAACAGCTCGTTCTCAGTAGATCTCACTAGAGCTACTTTTGGAATGGCTGAAATGAAGGACCCAGGCTGAATTTGGGGTAATACGCTTTAAAAAAACAATGCTGATCGACCTCCGACACCCTTTAAAATATTACTAGAAGCATCAATATTGGTATCAGTATCGATGAAAAGTTCCATAAACTAATGGTATCGTCTCTAGACTAGACGGACTAGACTAAACCAGGTGTTGTAAAGACTCTTGTTCTTCTCTCGGTGGAGACTGTAGTTCTGTCAGCTCATGTGGGAAATGCTGCCATCTGCTGCTGCAGCTACTAACTGCACCTCATGTTGGTGCAGTTTGCAGCTACACCAGGGGCCTCATTTATCAAGCTGTAGCAACAAAAACCGGCGTACGCCGCTCATAGTCAGCTTTTGGGATTTATTAAAACCAAACTTGGTGGAAAATGTTCCTACCTCCACGGCAACTCTGACCCAGGCGTACGCACAAAATCTGGGAAGACGGGAAACAGCGACACCAACGGTCCAGAATAAAATCAAGGAAATGATGTGAAATGTGAGACATTTGTACACAATCCACTATTACCTTTCACACCACGTGTTAGATATTAAAGCTGTTTGCAGAAATAAATAATTCCATATTAATTCTCCTAAGAGTTCACGCTCAGAAATAAAAACAGGATTTCCAGGAAAAAGGGAGATGGTATTAATAAGAACCTCAACCACTAAAATATGTTCTGTTGTTGTGAAACAAAACTTAGATGTTATAAAATCCATCCAGCTAAATAAGGTGGACAGTCTGCTGCCAGCATGAACCAGTCAGTAAAAGAAAATGTGAGAAGTAGCTTCGGTCCTTCATTCTAAGACCCAGCAGAGCGGGACGCAGACTGGAGGCTGGAGGTCTAGAAGTGATGCAACGCTTAGGAAAGACACAAGAGGAGGATTTCCTTTATTTCCCACAACTCCTTGTCCACCTGGTTAATAGTGGTGATGGTGTCCCTCTGCACCTGCAGGACTTCCTCTGAGGACATGGCTGCTGCGGTGCTGGGTGGAGTCTCTGGCCTCACCCTCTCCAACCACAGCTGCAGCTCCGCCCACCCAGCTGCAACACCAGGAACTAGAAAGAAATATTATTTAACACTAAATAAACTGCTACCAATCTCAGATGTATCAGTACATATTTATTTTATACGTTAAAGACAAACTACCAGCATCATTACTGTCATTTAGCAGACGCTTCTCACCAAAGCGACTTACTGTGGGCTGTAGCTTAAGGGTGGAGTTAATATTCACCGCTGTGGGATTCGAACTTTGGTCTCCTGCATGGCAGATGGATGTCCTGCCAGCTGTGACATCCAGCCGCACCATCCTCCTCTCTGGCGTGTCTTCCCTCTGACACGGCGTTGACAGCATCTCCACCTGCTGCCCTCCTCCACCTTTCTGACTGAGAAGAGATTTAAAGATGTGTGAAATACATTTCACATGTAGAAATGGTTTATCAGACTTTCATGTAATTATCAGTCCACACAGGTCTTTGCTGTGAAACTAGCTCTACCTTTAACACTTTCATTTCACGGTGAACTGAAGATGTAGACGCTGTTATTAATTAGATTAAACATGTTTGTGGATAGTGAGATATTTGTAGCTGATGGGAGATATTTGCACAATCTCTCCTATAAATGTTAGAAAGTCAGATAAAACTTGTGGATAGAGAACTAACAATGAAACTAGATTGTGTATCTCCACTTTTCAAAGCTCCCCATTAGAAGTTCAGCAGATATTCTGCCTGTACAGAGCAAATTCTGGATTTGTTATTTTGAGGAATGTATTTTAGTTGTTCATAAACATTAAATGTAACATAAGTTTAATACAAATATTATTCATTTTGTTCAATTCCTTCTCTTCAGACTCAGTGAATGTTTCCTCTCAGATGAAGTTCAGCTCTGTCCTCAGTTCTCAGCTTCCAGTCCACCAGGCTGATAAAACTGGACCTGAGTATAAAAAACATTTGACTATATTTGGTGGCAGATGTAGCAGCTATTTGCTAATTGTCAGTGGATTCTGGGCTCCATGTATCACTCGGATCCTGACATTGACTTCACGGATTCTGCAGCTCTGTTTGAGATGTCACTTTTTGTAATAAACCTTTTTTATTCATCAAGTTGACATCTGGAGCTTTATTTTTTTTGTCTCACAACCATTTTTTTTTTATAATATCCTCCTTCAAGTAGTTCACATCAAAACAGCTTCACGAACCAGAAAGGTCACCTCACAGTGACATCACCAAGTTTTTAAAAAGTGTGTTTTCTCCCTTTAATGTCGCTCATCCATCTTGTTGACCTGTGATTTTGTGTTCTCCATGGTGAGAGGTGGATCACAGCAACCCAACTCTCTTGTTCCTCGTCTTCATTCCACCTCTGCAGCCTCTGTGTTGACAGCAGGAACTTCTATTATTCTGGCCAATAAGGCAGCTGACTGCAGGACAATCAGCTGACATCTGGAGTAAACAATCAGAGCAGCATAAAATAGTGCTGCAGTCCCTTGACTCAATGAGAGGAACAGTCCTGCAGCTAAATGAACAACAAAAATCTCAACCAACCTGTAGGGGTGGGTGCAGCTTCAATGAAAAGTAAAATATAGAAAGTAACAATTAAGATAAAAAGCTGGTTAAAAGTTAAAGAAACAGGAAAAGCTAAGGTGTGACTGCAGCAGGCTATACACAGGTTGGTGCATGTACTAACTGTGTGTAAAACTTTCTCCATAATTTTATCTCCCTCTTTCTCTCCAGGCTGAGTGTGTGTGGTCTCCTGCAGGACTCAGGACTGAAGAAGCTGTTTGATGGACTGAAGAGTCCAAACTACAAACTGGAAACGCTCAGGTCAGGATTCATCAAATTCATATATAATGTTAAAGGGATGGAAGGTTTATTTCTCCAAAAGGAGGGCAGGTAGAAAAAGTGTGAGAACCACTGAGCTATAGCTGCTGTTAGTATGAGTTTGTAGTTGTAGTTTCTATTTTCACCAGCAGAGGGCGCTTTAAGTTCTTCTGCACTGATGCCAATGAAAACAGACTTCAGCTGAGAGAGAGCATGCTAATGCTAATAACTGGATGAAGAGTGGTTAAAGCTTCATTTCATGTGGAATTATTGATTCTGGAAGGTATCCACACCCACGAGGAGGTTTCTGAGTTCCCGGAGATCACCGTGTTATTGTGTTTTTGTGGAGAGAAAACTCCGTTGAGTGATAACAGTTAGCACCTAGCATAGCATGCTAGCTGCTGCCGACCACGGCTAATGGCTGATTTTGTGGATATATTATTGTTCTTCCTGATCTAATATTATTTCTGGAATAACTGGACAGACACACCTTCCCTACAGGAGGATGAAGAGGAGACAGCAGGGGTGTGTACTGGGTATCAATCCTCTGTTGGTGTTTACAAAGCATACACACTCCAGAGGGGGTAGGTGCAAACACCTTGGCGTCCTCCACAGGCGTTACAGGGATGTTGTATTTATACAGAAATTCTTCATAAGTTAAAAGAAGCCCTCGTTGTTAAACAGCTGATCTACCAGTATAATATGAAACCAGTTTTCTATAAAGTGCTTTGTGTTTATATAAGATGTCCTTGTTATTCCAGATATAGTGTGTGTGTGGTGGAAAGTTGTGTTTATAGATAAGTGACCATGATAAGAAGGTTTGGTGATGAAAAGCCGACAGTTTGAGTGGATTTTACCAACATGATAATTACACATAAAAAGGAATCAATGCCACAGATTTTTAAAATGTAGAGGTATTTTATTCCAGATTGGGTTGAACAACTAACAGGAAAAGATGTGGAGAGGCAGGACAGCCTTGTCTAATACCTCTAGATCAGTGGTTCTCAAACTTTTTACAGTATGTACCACATGAGAAAATATCGAGCTCACCAAGTACCACCATCATGAAAAACCTGACCATACAGTAGCAAACATATTAAGCTGTAACATACATAGCTATTAGCTATGGACAGTTCATAAAGGAACTGGGCTGCACGGTGGTGTGGTGGTTAGCACCACAGCCTCACAGCAAGAAGGTCGCTGGTTTGAATCTCAGCTGGAGGGGGAGGTTCGAACTTTGTGGCCTTTCTATGTGGAGTCTGCATGTTCTCCCCGTGTATGCCTGGGTTCTTTCCAGGTTCTACAGCTTCCTCCCACCGTTGTGGTTGTTTGTCCCCTATGTGTTGGCCCTGCAATGGACAGGTAACCTGTCCAGGTGTACCTGCCTCTCACCGGTAATGCTGGAACAGGCTCCAGCTTACCCGCGACCCTTAATGTTTAATAATTTTATTTAAAAAATATTTATGACTTTCCTCTAAGTACCACCAAGAGGGCTCTCGCGTACCACTGGTGGTACACGTACCACAGTTTGAGAATATAGGCTCTAGATAAACTGAATCTTGGGGATTTACCAGCTTTTAATTTAATAAAGCTGTTACTGTTTTTATAGAGTGACGATAGCTGAATAGAAGTCATCCCCCAAACAAAAGTTTTTAAAGATTGTAAAATGAATTGATGCTCCACCGTATCAAAGGCCTTATAAAAGTCTAGAAATAACATAAAACCGTTATCATTTACTATTTCTGGATCAAGAACGTTCAGCACAAGCCTGATATTGTTTATTATGTGTCTTCTGGACATAAAGCCTGACTGGTTAATAAATGATTCCACAAAGCCAAATTTTTACAATGTGGAAATGAGAAATGACCAGTTAACTCTATCGAATGTCTTTTCTGTGTCTAGTGTGACTATAATGGTTTTGGATTGTTGTGATATTGAGCAGTCTATAAGGTTAAGAAGTCTACGTGTGTTGTTGGATGAGTGTGTGCCTTTAATGAAACCGGTTTGATCAGGGTGAATGATAGGTGAGATTATATTTTCAGCTCTATGAGCCAGTTTGTGATGGTTTTAAGTCTACATTAAGGAGAGATGTAGGACGGTAGCTAGCTGGTCATGTTGGATCTTTGTTGGGTTTTAAAATGAATGAGATTGTAGCTTTATTCATGTTTTCTGGTATATTGGAATTATGTTGTATTTCAGACATGACTCAGCAAACTAGGGGAGCTAGAATGAGCAGAAATGTTGTAGAAGTCAGCAGGAAAGCCGTCGGGTCCTGGTGCTTTGTTATTAGGCAGATGTTTAAGAGCAGTGTAAAGTTCTTCATGTGTTATTGGTGAGTCCAGCATGTTAACTTGGTCTTCATTTAACTGTGGTAGGTTGATGTTGTTTAGAAATAACTTCATTCTTTCCTCATCTGTTTTCCCAGATGAGTTTAAGTTTGCATAGAATTCTTTAAACATGTTATTAATCTCTTCGGGTATCTGGGTCGGCTTTCCTGCTGAGTCCTTAATGTTGGAGATGGTTGTTTTTCCTGCTTTTGTTTGAGCTGATTTGCTAATAGTTCACCACATCTGCTGTCATGACGAAAATGTTCTTTCCAGGCTGGAAATGAAACATACAAAGCTGCTGCTGGTTGATCCCGCGCTGGCTTACCGTCACATATTAATGTTTATTAATGAAGAGTGTGGACATACATATTTAAAAAGTTAAGTGTTGTGACATCCTAATTAAAGAAACAAATTACAAATAGGATCAAAGGTGCAATAAGAGAAATTACAGATCTTATGCAAAGTGCTGGTAACGTTGGAAAAATACAGTCATGTCTTGAAAATATATCAAGTCTGTATAATGAGGCAGATCATCTTCATGCTATGGAAGTTCCTATGTTTCCTCTTGAAGAACAAGAAAAGCAAAATACGTGATTTGATAGTGTTAAATAACATAAAATAGCTTTTGTGGCTGAAACAAAGAAATGGTTGTTGGAGGTGACAAAAGAACCTGTTGCAGTGGTGCTGTTGGTTCATCATGTCAAAGATCCAATGTTTCCAATGATAAAGAGGAATGATGTTGAGTAATACTGAAAATGTAATAGATGACATTAGACCAGATGACAGCGTTTCTAATGTGTCTAGTAGAACAAAGAGACGTAGTACAGTGGTAAGCAAGTCCGCTTCCTCCACAACATCATCAGCTGGATTAAAGACTGACAGCCGCTCTTTTGGCTCATCAGAGACTGCTGAAAGAAAAGCATGTTTTAGAGGAGCAGCAGGAGTTGCTGCGGAGAAAGAAGGAGGAGCTAGATTTAGACATGGAACTGGCTGCTTCTATGGCTAAAGTGAGTGTGTTAAAGGCGTCGGAAGGTTCTTGTGTGTCATGTTTCTGCAGACGGGATGAACAGCTAACTGAAAAGAGGAAAGAGAACACAGTTGAATGCTAATGCTGCAACATTTGTACCTGAGTTTAACACGCAACCGTTGGCTGCAGAGGCTGTAGATGATGTCCTTTCTCTCAGTTACGCTGCTGTGAAACCAAAGATAAATAATAATGTTGGGCTTCCCGCTGCTGTGACTGGGGCCGGTCTACCTATAACATCAAATGGTGCTTTACATCAAACAGCTACACATAGTTCTCCTGACTCATCTGTATCTGCATTAGAGAGCAACACAGATCAACGTTTCCTCACAGTTCTGGAAAAGCAGAATGAAATAACATCTTTATTGGTTGAAAAACAGTCGCTTTTTCTTTTACCTAAACGAGATCTACAGGTTTTTCATGGTAGATAGACATCAAAGCTTTAGAAGCCTGTAGTTATTTGTTACAAGAATGTCGCAATTCCATAAAAAATTCTTTGAGTGACTTGAACATTCCATCAAATATGCAAATTATTATAAGAAAGCTTCCTTATAAGTTGCGGGATCAGTGGAGAAGCACGGTTTGTGATATTCAGGAGAAGTTTTGCCGTAGAGTCACGTTTCAGTATATTGTGGAGTTTGTGGAAAAACAAGATAGTAAACAACCGACTTTTTTGGAGATATCCAAGATGATAGCAGAAAACGTCTGACGCATGTTCTCCATCTCTGCGTGGGTTTTCTCCGGCCAGTGTTGTTTTTGGCAGGCAGTGTTAGAAAAACATTAGAGTGACCACTCTCAGCTTCCGTAGGATCATTCTGTGTATTTTATTTCTCTTGAAAGAAACCACAGACTTACAGATATACATGTGTTTATACGTAGAAAGTGACTCAGCAACAATAAAGCGTGGCATAAGGAGAAGTGTGTTGGACTGGTGCTGTATACCTCATCTGTTCTGACTGGACCATCTGTGGAGGCTGCACATATATAAATCAGTGTCTAATACTCATCTCTGAGGTCACAGGTTGGTCCTTCTGAACTGAAATTATTTTACCAACACCTCTTTTACCAGTTAAACACGTGTAAAATGAAACAGTCAACAAACAGTAAGAACACTATGAAACAGGTAAAACACTGTGGAGTTACACCTGATTTTCTCTACAGGTGTTCTTTGAGTCGACGTTCAACATGAGTGCTGATTCAGTCTTTTCACGTCTCACATTTTCTCTGTAACTTTCTCTCCAGGCTGAGTGCGTGTGGTCTCTCAGAGACAAGCTGTGGACCTCTGTCCTCAGTCCTCAGCTCCCAGTCCTCCAGTCTGACAGAACTGGACCTGAGTAACAACGACCTGCAGGACTCAGGACTGAAGAAGCTTTGTGGTGGACTGAAGAGTCCAGACTGCAAACTGGAAACTCTCAGGTCAGGATTCATCAAACTAAAAGTTTAAAATAGTTTTTATTCATGAGTAACAAACTTGTGGAAGCTGTTTGTATGAATATCAGATGTTTGTGTGTCTCTGATTTAGGTCTCTTACACCACAACCTTTTTCTTCATAGTCCATGTGTGCACAGGTTGCTGCTAAACTAGTAGAACATGCAACAGTTACATGACAGTTAAAGCTAAACCCATCTTCAGTCTCGTTTTTATTTCCATTTATCGGTTTTAAAATAAAGAAAAACATAAAACTTGTATAAAAAGAGAATAGACAGACTTTTTTCTAAGGGATGTAGATATTTGTGGAAAATTATGTAAAGTAAAAACTAAAAAGTCCATAGTTTCCAACGTAATGACAAGAATATTTTAGCCACGTAAATTTGTAAACCAAAATTTACTGCATTTTTTTTTTTTTATCAAATCAAATCAAAATGTATTTATTTGGTAGGGACAAGTATGTTTCATGAGTCATGTCACACACGACAGCATTTTAGCCAAGGCTAATTCTCAATGCCCGTCCGTAGTTAGGCTTTTACACAAAACACAGACAACAGTGATTATACACACTACAATACAAAACAATAAAACATCACAAATACAACATGGGACGTTCACATGTCTCACCCCTCAATAAAACACTATAAATAAATAAAAGATTGTCTTCAGTTATCAGCGAATACAACAATCCCACCCATTTAACACCCACACAGGAAATTACAGTATTTAAAAATTAGTACAGTCCTGGTTTGTCTTTAGCCAGTTCTTAAGCCTGGAAGTAAATCTTTTAGCGTCAGGTTTGGTCTTAATGTCAGATGGTAGTGAGTTCCAGAGCTTAGAGCTCTTAACAGAGAACACTGTCTGTCCAAAGCTAGTCCTGCAGTACGGGATTTTACAGTTGTCATTTGTGGAACTTCTGGTGAATCTGTTGCTGTTTTGTCTCTCAATAAATGTACTAAGTGGCTCAGGTGTGAAACAATTAATACATTTGTGAATTAATTTAATGAAACAATTATTGCTAAAGCTATCAAAGCTCATTAGATTATATTATTTAATGATGATACAATGATGATGGCAGATTGGATTTTTGTCCATAACTTTTAGTGCTCGATTGTATAGCGAGCTTATATGTTTGGTTGCAGTAGGAGCTGCCGGTGCCCATGTTAATATGCATGTACAGCAGGGCAGCCTGGTTTGGTATGTAGTTTTTGATAAGTGTAAAACAGTTTACATTACTTTGTATTGTTTTTGAGATTTTCTTTATATGTTTATCAAATTTAAGTTGCGGATCAAGGACCAATCAAAGATATTTAAATTCTGTTACAGTATTAATTATTTCATTTGTTAGGTAAATTTAAATGTTTCTTTTAAATCTAGTTTGTTAATAGACAAACACATAGACACTGTTTTTGAAAGATTTAGAGCTAACTGATTTTGGATGAGCCACTGCTGGATGCCAGACATACAGACAGACAGTTTGTCTGCCGCCTGCTCAGGTGACTAAGTGGGTGCATAAAGAACAGCATCGTCTGCATAGAGCTGACAGCTGGCACCTGAGCAGTGCAGAGGTAAGTTATTTATAAAAAGACTAAACAGCAGAGGGCCGAGCATCGAGCCTTGTGGAATACCCATTTTCAGTGTGAAAGTGCAGATATGTCCTGGTCTTCTTTAACACACTGTGCTCTAGACTGAAGATAAGATGTAAACCAGATTACTGCCTCAGCTGAGAAATTAAAACCTGACATTTTAGATAAAAGCAAAGTATGGTTGACCGTATTGAAAGCCTTTTTAAAGTCGATAAATATAGCTCCCACCATGTTGTCCTTGTCCAGGGACTTCTTTACATTTTTAATTAAACAGCAGTTTGCTAATTCAGTTGAATAACCTGGTTTAAAACCAAACTGCTGTGGGTGGAGGAGCTGTCTGGCTGCTAAATACTCAATCAATTGTGCTGCCACAACTTTTTCAATGACTTTAGATAAGACTGGTAAGATCGATATAGGGCGATATTTACACGCAGAGTCCTGACTTCCTGTTTTGAATACTGGGATGATTACTGCTTTTTTTCCAGGCATTAGGAAATGCACAAATTCTTATGGAGAGGTTAACAAGATGTCAGTGGTTTAACTAGCACACCTCTGTATTTTTTAAGAAAACTATTCATATTATAAATATTATTTGATTTGAAATTTGAAAGTTTATTAATCATTTCTGCAACTTTCGCTTCCTGGACCTCTTTAATATAAAAACATCTGTTGGGACAATTTTTGCTGTTAAAATTTGGATTTTCTGCAGGCTGAAAATGTTTTGCTAGTTCTTCAACTGATTGTACAACACATGAATTGAACTCATTAGCCATAGTGGCCCTGTTGGTTATATTCTTGCCATTAATGGTAAGTTCTGCAATCTTCCTGTGTTTATTTGATTTGTTAAATTACTTAAATGCTCCCAAAGTGTTTTATTGCTACCCTTAACATTGTCAATTAACTGGGTGTAAAATGTTGCCTTTGCTTTGTGCAGTTCCAGTTCTACTTTATTTCTTAGGCTTTTGTAAATCAAAGGTCAGTATTAAGTTTTGAACGTTGTGATGTTTTCAGAGCCAAATCTCGCTTCATCAGTTTGTGTATTTCATTGTTTATCCAGGCTACAGTGAATTCTTTTTGTCTAGATTTTATTTGCTTTGTAAATTTCTTTTAGTCCTGTGATAGCTGCTGTCATATAATTACCACACTCCTCTACTTCATCTAGAGCCGTAATCTGTTCCCAGTTTATGTTAGTGACTTCTCTTTCAAATTGTACAGTTTTAGATTTTGGAATAATGCATTTTATTTTTTCACTATCAGGTTTACCAAAATACTGCAGGCGCTTTCTAGTCAGTTTCCTAACAGTCAGTCATGTTGTGGTCCGAGATTCCTGTTTTCAGATTATAAGTCCTTGTTATACGTTCTGGTTTGTTAGTAAACATTTACGAACTGCTTCTCATTTGTGAACATCTCTGCATTCGTGTTACGTGATGTCATTCAGACACTGAAGGTATTTCCAATGAGATATTGATGTATTCTCTGTATGTCTCCTTACTTTCACAGTTTTCCTGAGTAAATGTTTCTAAACGAAAAAAAAACCTTGATTTGACATAAATGCCTTGCCCTGTGTATATACATAGCCCCTTAGTTTATTTTCATACGAAAGTTCACGGCTATAATTATTCATAAGTATGCAGTGTCCGAACCACATGTCTGATGTGTATAACAAATCAAGGGGGTTGAAAATCGGTATAAAATTGAGCAAGTAGTGGTTATTTATAAACTACATGCCCCATTAAATTAATGTTAAAAGTGAGCGAGCGGCCAGTGGTAAGACGGCGGCCCAGTGTAGACGTTCCAGCGCACTGGCCAGCAGCGCGGGCGAGTCATCTAGCCTTTATTTTGTACATCTATGGGGGACCCGGAGCTGCACACGAACAGTCTTTCACTTTGTTTGGACATTGGCTAGGCCCCACAGGTTGCATTTTTAAAAACTCAGACGTCAGAAAGAAAGTTCTGGGCTACAGCCCTACCTGACACAATGTCTGGACTGAACTGAACATAAAGCATGCAAACATGTAACTGGGCTGAGCAGAACGTTTCAGTTGTTAATTCGATAACATTACATGATTTACAACGAGGGAATGTAAGATAAATGTGTTACTTACAGGTTGTGATTGTTGCGTCTCCTCCATGTCTGCCCGCTAGTTGGACTTGAACTACCATGCTCAAATAGCTCTGCGAGAAGGCATCTCCCGTCTGACCTATGCAGCCCTGTCTCTCTATGTAAACAAGCAAACGACTAACTCTATTGATAGGATGCTTTATAAGTTTGTCTGGAAGAATAAGATACACTACATTAAAAAATCTGTGTTGATGAACTCTTATGAACATGGCGGGCTGAACTTCTTAGACTTTTCCACTTTAAACAATACTTTTAAAATAAATTGGATTAAACAATTTCTCAGAAACCCATCTTCAATTTGGAACTTTATCCCCAATTACATTTTCTCCAAAGTTGGTGGCCTTAAATTCTTGTTGCTTTGTAATTACAGTATTATAAAAATTCCCCTAAAGCTTTCAAATTTTCATAAACAAATGCTTCTTTCTTGGTCTTTAATTTATAAACACAACTTCTCTCCTCATCAATATCTCATTTGGAACAATAAAGACATTCTATACAAGCATAAATCTTTATTTATGGAAAACTGGTTAAAGCATGGAATCCTTTTGGTTAAACAGCTGTTCAACTCCGGTGGTGTTTTAATGTCATATGCAGAATTTTTAAACTCTTATGGCATCCCAATACCACCGAGGGAATTTGCTATTGTCTTTGATGCAATTCCAACCGGTGTTACAATGCTCTTCAGAAACACTGATGTTTCTGAAACAACTTTTATAAACCTAGACCCTGCAGACACCACTACTGGTCAAATCTGCTTTTCAACTAAAAAGAAAAACAAAAATAGTGTCATACGTGCGCTGTTCCAGAAGGAAAAGATCTCTGTTCCAAGTGTGGTGTTCTACTGGAACAATTTGATTCCAAATCTGAACTGGAAGAAAATTTGGTGTCTTCCCTCAAAATTTCTTGTTATCAACAAGATCAAGGAAGTCTCTTTGAAAGCTATTTATCGTATTTATCCCTGTAAGCTTTTCTTGCAAAGATATAAAAAGGATATTGATGTCACCTGCTCATTCTGTAACAACTCTGAAGAAAGTCTGAATCACCTTTTCTGGTCCTGTGATTTCTCCCAGTCTTTCTGGCAGAATATATGTACATTTATTTCCCAAAAAATTGTCTCCCATTTTACTCTTGCATTTGAGGATGTATTGTTTGGCTTGTTTTCATATGACATTACCCAATCAGACCAATATTTTGTGATCAACCTAATTTTGCTACTTGCTAAATACCATATTCATAAATGTAAATTATCAAACCAATGTCCTTCATTTTTTATATTTGTTAAGGAATTCCAACAATACCTCAATAGAACATTCTAAAAATAAGAAAGCTGTCAAAATCACGGATTTATGTCTGCGTTTCAACTTGTTTTAAATAATGACTGTATTGTCTGTATTCTCCAACCCCCAACCTGTTTAGCCTGTTTAATTGTTTCTGTATATTGAATTGTGTTGAACAATTGTCAATAAAAGCTATATAAAAAAAAAAAATTAAAAAAAAAATAAATAAAAATAGCTCTGCGACAGGTTTAAAAGTGTGGAGAAAATGTAAGGAGCAGTATGATTGGCTGAATGCAAACACACCTGATTGACTGATGAATCTGTCAATCACACTCTGAAATTTGATTGACAGATTAGTCAACCAATGGTGACATTCGTTACCCTGCGACGTCAGGGGAGTCTCAAAATCCACCGCAGAGAATTCTCTCACGAATGCAGAGATGTTCACAAATGAGAAGCAGTTCGTAAATGCACGTTCAGCAATTCGTATAATCTTACAAGTGTGCCTCAAAATTATATTTGTGAATCAGAGCATGTGCATTTGTGAAACAGCAAGTGTGCATTTCCGATTCTGAAATACAAATGCAAACCAGAGCATGTGCATTTGTGAAACAGATTGTGTGCATTTCCGATTCTGAAATACAAATGCAAACCAGAGCGTGTGCATTTGTGAAACAGCAAGTGTGCATTTCCGATTCTGAAATACAAATGCAAACCAGAGCATGTGCATTTGTGAAAAACCTGGCGTGAGTTCATTCCTATTGAGACTGATCTGGCCTCATAGAAGTCTGGGTTTCCCTGCTTAGGCAGCTGCCCCCGTGACCCGACTCCGAATAAGCAGAAGAAAATGGATGGATGGATGGAAGGAGCCCTGGGCTTATCTGTATAGGAGGATTTGTAAGTTTTTCAATCATAGCAAACAGAGTGCGAGAATTGTTGACATTCCTGTTAATCATTTCAGATAAATGCAGCTCTCTGGCCTTGCACAGCTCATTTTTATAGGTACGCAGGCTTTGTTTGTACAGCTCATAGTGAAATTAAAGTTTATTTTTCCACCATTTCCCCTCAGTTTTTCTGCTTATTCTTTTTAGGCTGGTAGCCACAGTGGTGTTTCTCCCTGGTGTTTTCTGTTTGCTCAGAGTGCTCTTGATTCTTATCGGTGCAACAGCATCCATTACATTCAAGACTTTCAGATTAAAATGATCCAGGAGTCCATCAACTGACTCTGCACTGGTTGTAGGTAACATAGCTATGGCCTCCACAAACTTAGCACTTGTTCTTTCATTAATGTACCTCTTCCTGACCAAGGAACAGGTTGGTTGGACATTCTGAGTGATCAGTAAATCAAACAAAATACAAAAATGGTCAGACAAGGCCGAGTCAGTGACCACAACAGAAGAAATATCAACACCCTTTGAAATAACCAGGTCCAGAATGTGACCTTGAATGTGGGTCGGTTCTTTTACATGTTGCCACAAACCAAACATGTCCAATATGGAAGAAAATTCCTTGACATTACCATCCATCATGTTATCTATGTGAATGTTAAAATCCCCAGTGGAAATGGAAAACAAACAAATGGTGGTAAATGAAAAGTGTTGGGGTTTGCGAAGCTGCTCAGAGTAAAAATACAAAATAACCGCTGTGGTCTAACTCAAAATCAGCCAGCTGAATGCAAAAACCAGAAATAACCAAACGGGAGGACAGAAAGTGGCCTACTAATCTAAGTTAACGAAGAGTGAAGCAGTTTCAGTAGCTATGCTGATATAAAACTCTACATACACTTACAAGTACAAAACTAACCTAGCCCAGCACATTGTAACTTTAACAACTAACTAACAACTTTAACTAATACAACTGAAAGAAAAGCCAAAAGGGCTTTACGTATTACCAAACACCAAACAAAGATAACAACAAACAAGACTGTCAGTCAGCAAAACGAAGAACACAAAAGCCAAACAGTTTTAACGCTGTTGGAAACAAATACTAATCTTGCTTCTCAAAACTACCAACTAAGCACACGGTCACAATCAAGTTCACAAGCCAAGGGCAGCCTGTCTGTGCAAACAGTTGCTACTGACTGAGCGGTCGCAGCAGTCTTTTACTTCCTGGTGGAAGGCAGCAGGAGCAGGGATTGGACCAGCAGTTATCCAATCAGGCGGGTGAAGGCGAAGGTGTGACAGTACCAGCCGACTCCAAACAGGCAACAGAGGGCAGGCGTTTACCTGCAGGATGAGCCCCAGTGGAGGCAATGAGTGGCAGCCGTAACACATGCATAGAAAACAAAGAATTACTGCCAAGCATGAAACAAGGGCTTATAACACTAATCCCAACACATGGTAAGGACAAAGACTACTGGACACCCTGAGACCAATCACACTATTAAACACAGAGTAGAAACTCGTACCAGGAAACTTGCAGCAAGACTTCAGACCGGTATAAATCAGATCATCAGTGAAACACAATCTGGCTTCCTCGGTGGAAGAATAATTTACAATAACACCAGGTTGGTCCTGGACTTCACTGCCTACAGTGACATGTTTACAGGAAGTGGCTACCTTCTATTCCTGGACTTCTAGAAAGCTTTGATTCAGCTAAACATCCTTTCATTTTAGAAACGCTCACAGAATTTGGCTTTGGAAATAAATGTATTGATCTAATTGATATGCTACACAATGACATCAACAGCTGTGTAGCTTTGGAGTCCGGTACATGTCGGAGGTTTCCAGTCAGGAGGGGATCAGACAAGGATGCAACACCTCACCCTCGCTGGTCATAATGGTCGCTGAGCTGCTGGCTGTCAGTCTTACAAACAATGGGGTTGAAGGTATAAACATTTTTGGCAGAAACATTGTTTTTAGAAGATGAGAGAGAAATTCCCATTGTACTTGAATTTATGAACCAGTTTTCTAAGACACCAGCTGTAAAATGAAATACTGATAAATGTGAGATATTTGCTCTACATGACCAAACAGCTCAGTCAGTTTGTAATATCACAATTAAAACTGGAGTAAAATATTTCTGTATCACCATCACAAAAACACAAGAAACAAGAGAAAAAGAGAGCATGTAAAATATAACGAAAAAATGAAATCTGTTCTTAATTCATGACTTCAAAGGGACACAACTATATGTGGAAGAGTGCTCCTAACTAAGATGGAAAGTTTATCAGGTTATTTATCCTGCATTCTCACCGGTGAGACTTTCTGATGAATGTATTTTTACAGATCTTTTACTTGTTTTTACCAGCACTAAAGCCTTTTTAAAACATTTTTAAGACTTGCTCTCTCCAACCGCTTTGACGCTCTGTCGGCACTCACGTCGGAGGAAGGGCTGATCGCTCCTCCACCCATCTGTGATCCAGTGAAAGCCGGGAATCGGTCTGGGACAACACCGCACCCACCGCGTAATCAGATTCATCGACTTCCACAATAAATTGTCTCGCTGAGTCCGGGCGTGCATAGAACAGTAGCCGAGGTGAACCGCTGTTTTAATGAGGTGAAAGCAGCATCAGCCTCGCTTGTCCAACAGTAAGGCCTCTTGGTATAGGTTAACCGGTGTAACGGAGCAGAGATGGAACTGTAGTCCTTGATGAATTTTTGGTAAAAATTAGCAAAACCGAGGAACTGTTGTAACTGCTTACGGTTCTGAGGCGTGGGCCACTCCCGGACAGCAGAAACCTTGGCGGGATCCATCCTGAAACCCCCTGCAGAGACTATGTGGCCCAGGATGGAGACTGAGGAACTGTGGAATTTGCACTTTTCTGCTTTTACGTAGAGCTGGTGTTGGAGGAGGCGCTGCAAAACAGTACTAACGTGAAAGACATGTTCGTCTAGATTCCGGGAAAAGATGAGGATGTTGTCAAGATAAACAAAAACAAACTTATTCAGCAAATCCCTCAAGACATCATTAACCAGTGCTTGGAATGTAACTGATCTAATGTTGTGGACATGAGAGGCAGAGGGTAACGATTCTTTATGGTGATATTGTTCAGACCACGATAATCAATGCAGGGACGATGTGTGCCGTCCTTCTTCTCCACAAAGACGAAGCCTGCCCCCGCTGGAGAAGAGGAAGTGTGAATCAGGCCTGACGAGAGAGACTCAGAAGATCTATTGCATCGTATGGTCGATGCGGAGGCAAAGGGGTAGCACGGACCCTATTAAAAACCTCTTTAAGGTTGTGGTATTGCGGAGGAACCTGTGTGAGACTGGGGTAGCTGGACCCTGGCAGCTCTGGTATTTGATCTGGTGTTGCAGGGAAAGAGCGCAAGCAAGTAGTCCGGCAATTTATTCCCCAGTTTATTATTTTGCTCCTGCCAATCGATGTGTGGATGTGTTGTTGGAGCCAGGTTATGCCGAGGATGACAGAAATCTGAGGTAAATCAATTACATAGAAGCGGATGGTTTCATGGTGATTGTGAGCAAAAATGACAGGCACGGGTTGAGTTTTCATGGTGACTTTGTGTAACAGGTGATTATCCAGAGGTCGGACTGTAACAGGTTTCAAGAGAGGGGGAAAAACTAATACCCAGTTGTTCGGCCACCTATCTGTCAATAAATTTGGCGTTGGCCCCAGAATCAATAAAAACTGCCAGTGTGTGTTCCTGCTCAGCCGCTGTGATTTGGATGTGAAAAACTGGTGTTGTGGAAATTTCATATATTCCCTTTACTCTATTGTGTTATACTGATCACTCTTAAGGTAAACAGATTGTTTAAGTTCTTGGTAATAGAGATTAATGCTGAGTAGCCTGTTGCTATCGTAAAAGTGGATGCATTCCTTAGAGCAGTTCACACAGACCTGGGGACTTATCTGGATACTAGCCAGATCTCTCTGGCGGCAAGTTCATCCTTAATTCGTTCGGATAATCCTTGGTGAAATGCATCGAACAGGGCAGAGTCATTCCATGTGCTGGCAGCAGCAAACGTGCGGAAATCAATTATAAAATCTGTCACTGACCTGCCCGCCTTGGAGAGAGAAAGCAGATTCCTCGAGGCTTCCCGTTCTGGTCTAACCGGATCAAAAACCCGACGTAGCTCCTCTGAGAAACTTTTAAAAGTGGTTATGGCAGGGGAGCCCCTCTCCCATTCTGCTGTGCCCCAAAGCCTGGCTTTACCTGTGAGCAAGGAGACCACATAAGCGACCTTTGCCCTCTCTGATGGGAATGAGGATGGTTGTAGTTCAAACAGCAAGGAGCACTGGATCAGGGAGGCCCGACCCTGGCCAGGTTCACCTGAGTACCATTCTGGGGGCGCCATCCGGGGTTCATGTCCCGGGATTACTGGTGGGGCGGTAGGAAGAGGTGACGGACTTGTTCCTGTGGATTCAGAGCTCCTTAAGGCAGCAAGTTGCTTTGAAATATTTTTGACTCCTGTTACGGCCCCTGCTGTTTGCAGACAGCTGTGGCCGTTTCTGTTTTGATTTGGGACTGCAGAGCGCTGCCCGGAGTGGCTAAGGCCAGCGACTCTGTCCCCGCCCTGTTTGATTGGCAGCCCTCTGAACCAGTCAGGCTGCAGCCCAAGGGAAAGCTGAGGCAGAAAAGGCTGCAGCCGAGGCAGGTCTGGAGGGGGAGAAGCCAGAATGGCTCCGGCCGCTCTCCCCCTCATGTTGTGCACCGGGTGTGTGTGTGTCGCGACCACCTCCTTTCCACAATGGGTGTTTAAGTGTTTAGTTGTGTTAAGTTTACTTTGTGGTTGTTTTAGGGCTGGGCTAGGTTAGCGTTTTATTGTGTTGTGACGACGGTCACTTTAGTTATGGGCCTGTTGCTTTTGTTTGGTTTTTGTTTCCTCACTGAGTTGCGGTTGTGTCTGTGTGTGCACTCGGTGAGTGTTTGGTATAGGTTTTGGTTTGTTTCTTTCTGCAGGTCCGCTAACCCCAGCTCTTTATTTTGTTTTACAGGTTGTCCATCACTTTCACGGGGATTGTAAATAAATGGGCTTTTATTTTAACTTACCACCTGTCCTCACCGTGTTTTTTTTTTGTTACGCCCTTTCATACCCCTGAGTCGGGTCGTAACAAACTCCCGCGACTAGTTCACCCAGACCGTCCTCCTGTTGCATGATAGCGGTCTCTACACGAGCACGCCAGTCCGCAGTTCCTGATGGGTCCATAATGCTGGCCAGATCTTACTGTCACGGATCAGCAAACTGGACCACAAATAAAGTTGGAACTGAGGATTGGGTAAAACGGTTTTTATTGTAATGATGAGAATATCTCCAGAAGAGTCGGGTCTGGTTTTCACAGTCAGCTAGCTTGTCAGGGTAGGAGAGCCCAGATGAGAATCCAGCAAGATCAGACAGGAATGTGCAAGATAATTTTGCTCACGTACCAGCAGAGGGGTTGGAAGCATGCAGGGATAAACCGAGGTGATCTGGCAAGGAAGAGTTGTCACAGGCTGGTATTTAAAGTGCATAGCGCAGGTGGAGCGCATCAGCAATCAACTGTGCTGGAGGGAGAATGCCTTCAGGGACAGCTGGGAAACCTGAGCGCCAGCTATGCACTGTGACAGTGAGGCCCTTTCTGAAGAAGAGTAATTTAGATCCAAACATTCTTGATAATTACTGTCCTGTATCCAACTTACCTTTTTTAAGTAAAATGACAGAAAAAGCTGCTTATATTCTTATTTTAGAAAAATATCAATCTGGTTTTAGGACAAACCACAGTACCGAGACGGCCCTTTAAAAATTGTTAATGATCTTAGATCTAACTTAGACTCACATAAACTTTCTGTGCTGGTTCTACTGGATCTTAGTGCCGCCTTTGATACAGTTGATCACCAGATTTTACTAGACAGACTCAGAAATCTGGTGGGCCTCTCAGGTACTGTTCTTAAATGGTTTTACTCCTATCTCACAGATTGCCAATTTTATGTAAGTATGGATGCATGCTTTTTAACTGTTGCCGCTTGGGGATGTCATCAGGAGATACGGCATTGATTTTCACAGCTATGCTGATGATACGCAGCTTTACATCGCCGTGTCTCCTGATGACCTGGAACCAGTTAACGTCCTTTTAAACTGTATTTTAGATATAAAGTCATGGATGGCAGAGAACGTCTTACAGCTCAATCAGGACAAAACAGAAGTTTTAATTATCGGTCCCGAAGGCAAGAGAGAGATCATTTTATCAAAACTACATCATTTTAATCCTTCTCAGTGTGTGAGAAACCTGGGTGTTCTTTTCGACTCTGAGCTGGATTTTACTGCACACATCAGAAATATAACAACAACTGCATTTTATCATCTTAAAAACATCGCCAGAGTCCGCCCATTTCTCTCTCTTGCCAGCACGGAGGTGCTGATGCATGCTTTTATTTCTAGTAGATTAGACTATTGTAATGCCCTGCTTTCTGGTCTCCCCAAAAAGTCCATCTCAAACCTACAGCTACTTCAGAACTCGGCGGCACGAGTTCTAACAAGGACCAGAGGGTGGGAACACATTACACTAGTCATAAAATTAGCATTGGCTCCCCGTGCGTTTCAGGATTGATTTTAAGGTTCTTTTAGTAGTTTATAAATGTCTTAATGGTCTTGGGCCTTCTTATTTATCAGACCTTCTTTTAAATTATAAAAACCTCACGGACCCTGAGGTCCTCTGGTACTGGTCTTTTAGTTGTTCCAAGGGTGAAGACCAAGACATACGGTGAGGCCTCTTTCCATTGTTATGTCCCTCAACTGTGGAACAGTCTGCCAGAGAAACTCAGGGCTGCAGAGACCGTTGATGTTTTTAAAAAGAGGCCTAAGACCCACCTTTTTAGCTTGGCTTTTAACTAAATTTTATTTGATCTTAATTTATTTTACATAATTTTATTTCACATTAATTTCTTTTCATTTTACTCAACTGTATTGCTTATTTATTTATTAATTTATTTACTAATTAATTAATTTATTCATTCTTAGCTGTTCTTACTGTTTCTTAAGGTAATTTAATTTTCATTTTAACTCCAGTGTTTTCCTCACGGGGATCCTCCACGGCGGGGGTTTTACCTGCTCGGTCTGGGGGTTGTTGTTGCGTTGATTGCCCTTGTCTGGTTGGCTGGGGCCCTGCCCTGCAGTCTTATGGCTGTGGTGTGGGCCCTGGTCAGCCCTAATCGGGGAGGCTTCCGCGGCAGCAGCCCATGTAGGTTGACTAGCTCCTGGTGTGGATGGATCCCCATAATAATATTGTTTCCTCACAGCAGCATCAAGCCAGGTATTTATTTATTATTTTTAATATTTTATACCTGCTTTCAGCTGGGAGACGGGGGGGGGGGGGGGCTTTTTAGGTAATTCAATTTTGATGTGTAAAGGCTTATTTAATCTTATAAAGCACTTTGTATTGCCTTTGGTATGAAAAGGGCTTTATAAATAAAGTTTGATTTAATTTGATTCCACCAGTTCAGCACATTTAATATTCAGTTTCAGCTTTAAATATTTTAGCTATTCACTTCAGCTTCATGATTACTTCAGCGGATGTTTCAACAAGTAGATTTCAGCCATTTTCAGCCATGTTTAACTATCTTAAGCGAATTTCAGGTAAACTTTCCACCATTTTAACTACATTTAAACATCTGTTTGAGCTTTAAGTCCTTCCAACTATTGACTCAAGCTTCATATATACTTCTGCAGCAACCATATTTCAGCCCTTTTCAGCCATCTTCAGCAATCTTAAACATATTTCAGTTCAACCTTTCACCCTTTCAGCAACTTTTAACTCCAGTTTGAGCTTTAAATTCTTCAACTTGTCACTTCAGCTTCATAAATTCACAAATACTTCTTCAACAACCATTTTTAATCATCTTCAACCATCATTCAGCATTTCAGTCCAGTCATTCAGCATGAAAGCATTCACACGTGCTGTTGTGCTAATAACAACTTTTTCTAGTTGTAACTGTAATTTCTGAAGGAAGACGACACAGTCTGATACAGCAGCTCCTCAACACACACAAACAGTATGGATGTACACGTGAACGATGTGTTTTATATCTAATAAGAGATAAAAACACTGATACACTGATCCAACTTACAACAACCTATTACTTATTCTTGATAGACGCAGCATTTGATCTCACACTCTTACCTGAACCTGGCTCATTTTATGTCCATGATGGGTCTGTGTATCTGTACACACACACACACACACACACACACACACACACACACACACACACACACACACACACACACACACACACACACACACACACACACACACACATAACCAGGGTTATAATGTTAATGTGCATCCAGTCAGTTAGCTAGCTGGTCAGTAGCATCTTGGCTTTAATATGAACACATGCACATACATAACAGCAGCTTCTCTCATTCCAGTTCAAACAGAGGACAGTGGTACTGACCACTGCTAACGTTTCTTAGCTAGAAAAACGTTGGCTAACTCCTACCTACCAACATAAAGAGTAACCTAAGCTTAAATGCAGCAAACATGAGGACTGCTGATGATAAGAATGTGTTGGTATTGAGTGGTAGAAGTTAAGAATTGTGCCACATCTCCTGGTTTAAGCCAGGTTCTTCCACCACTACAGCAGACACTCAGGAAGGCAGCATCGCTCTGTGCAGAGAGCTCAGAGCCCGAGGTGGGGAAGGCAGGCGGGATCACACCATTTTAGAGAAAACAAGAATAATATTTTTCTTCTTAAAATATTATGTTTCAACCAAGCACAGTATGGTTTTTACACATTTCTAGTTTGTTAAAAAAAACTAGAAATGTTAGGGGTGCTGGGATTCAGTTTAGGGGTTGTTATGTAGAAAGATGAGCAAACCAGTTGGTTTAGGTGCTTTACGGTAAACAAGATGGTGTATGGGTCAGAATACAGGGAGGAGGCGGATGGAGTATCTTTATCTTGAACTGTGGGTCCAGCTCCGTTTATTTACAGTAGTTCAGCTCAGCAGTGTCATACCAGTCCTGCAACAACAAGCAGACATCAGTCAGTAACTGGACTCAATATTACAGGCTGTGTTACACAAGCATGATACACACAATACCCTCAAGCAGACCTGCACTAAACAGTAACATATAAACCAGCAGGTCTGAGGATAAACATCCCCCTGCCTGAAGAAGCCCAAGCAGCTAACTGGTCCCCACATAATGTCAGCATTACTATTAAGGAGCGTCTCACTGGTTGGACTAATCCAGATGGAGCGTTGGCGCCACCTGGTGGCCAGCGCGGGTATACGTCCACGGCAGCATGTGCCGCTCGCGCTATACACCCCTTTGGAACAACCGATGCATCCTATGGAATAGAAAATCAATGTTCTTAAGAAGTCGGATGGAAAGGAAATCTGGTCTATCACCCACCTAATGGACGATACAGGTGAACTATTAAATGATCCATATATTACCCTTTCCACTTAAAAAGAAAGGACATTCTTAAGGACGATGATACAGAAACATCAGGAAAAGAAGGAAAAGATATTTGTCTCATCCACGTCTACCTACAACTAAAGAAGTGTCTTTAAAATCCTAAATGGAATATTCCCATCACACAACTTCCTACATGAGAAATTTAACTTGGAGAACAACTCATGTGGATTCTGTGAGACAGAAATGGAAACAACAGAACTTATTTTTATACTGCAAACAAGCGTATGAATCTCGGACGTCTTTCAAAGTGGCTTCACTCAGAAAATATCCCAGCGCCCCTCTGAATATGTGCTGAGTCACTGCTGGAACATTCAAGGAGAAGAACTTGGAATTTCTTGGGAATAACTTGATCTGCTGGCCAAACATTTTATTCATAGATGTAAATCTGCCAGAACTAAACCCACTTTAATGGTTGGAAGAATGAAGTGAAAATCTTCTCAGAATGTCTTTGTAGAAAATGAAAAGAAGCCAAAGACTTCTTTCCTGGATGGACTTGTTCATGTTACTGGGCTGAGACCCACCTGCTGTTTGTTCTTAATCCCCTTTCTGTTCTCTTTTATGTTATTCCTCTGAGTTCAAGAGCCGCCTTAACACATAGAACACGGATAACATGGATATAGTGGCTTTTCCCACATGTTTGTAGACATGTTGTAAAGCAATAAAGCTTTATTAAAAGCAGCTTGTTTTCTGCTTCCAGACAGTAAAGCATGTTGGAAAGAAGGTGAGAACGATGTTCTGTGCAGAACAACTCATGAAATGAACATAGAAGGAAGAACATCGTTACTTAGTTTGAACCAAAGAAAAAAATGATGCACTTTTGTCAATCTTTATATTTTAGGAGGAAAATTCCACATCCATAAAAGTACATTTCACAATCCAACAGCAGCATTTAAGCTGTTTCTGATTGAAGCTGATTTTTACTTTAAGTCTCTAAAACTGATTTCTAATCAGAAATGCAGATCAATAATTAATATTCATTCACAGCTTTTCAGCCAATAAACTCTCACAAATACTATTATTATATATTGAATATTATGAAGTCTGTCACGCCAGTTTTTCTTTCATTTCTATTTCTATTTGTTTACTTTCTATACTTTATTTTATTTTCTACTTTATTTTTCCTCTTCCTTCCGTTTCTTTCTTCATGTGCATCTTGTACAAACTGGACTGGATTTACTTTCACTGTCTGTTTATTGTTTGTCAGGTTTGAATAAAGCATAAAAACAATGAAGACACAAAGCCAATAATGTGAGACAGGTCCAGTTTCTCTGAACATCTGATGACGTTCAGCTTTAGTTTCACAGCAGTTCTCTCAGAGTTTCTGTCATACGTGTTGTTTTCTGCAGCCTGTCAGGATGTCTGATCACAGAGGAAGGCTGTGCTTCTCTGGCCTCAGCTCTGACCTCCAACCCCTCCCATCTGAGAGAGCTGGACCTGAGATACAACCATCCAGGAGACTCAGGAGTGAAGCTGCTGATGGCTGCACTGAAGGATCCACACAGACTCAGGTATGGAGAGGCTGCTGCAGCCACACAATGTCTGATAGAGGAGGAAGATCTGCAGACATTTTCTCTGTCCTTCACTCAGTCCTGCTTCATGCTGGATATGAGTGTTATATGAACCATCACACATGTAGGAGCCTTTTTCCTTTGCTCACAGCACATATGTGAGTAGGAGAGTCTCCAAGGAGAACATCTGCAGGAACAACAGTGATAACTGTCTGTTGCTCAGAGTTTCTTCAGTCTGGAAACATCTCTGCAGGTTAAAGGGACATTCTGTCATAGAAACATCTTTTCTGTCCTCTGACCCTGGATCAGACACAGAGATGCTCCAGGAAATGTTAGCTTAGCTTAGCTTAGCACAGATATTTATAAAAGCGTGTGAACAGTCATGTTCTTGTAAAGTTCTCTTTAGAAATCAGTCCATGTGGAAATGTGCACGTGTTGATCAGACCTGTATTCCTACCTCTGTATAGATACATTTAAACACATGATGGATGAAAAGCTTCCCATGAATGATGATGCTCAGTGATTCTCCCACTTACTGGAGGCTCCTGATGCTGAATCACAGCAACAGACCCACAACATGGATTTAGATGAGACACATATAGAGCAGGAAGTATTCTGGTCCCTGAAGACTCGTTCCCTCTAGATTCTTTCATTCATGTCGTCTTCTGTTGGTGCCGGTGCTCCGTGCAACGTCACACATGAGTGTCGTTGCAGTTTTTATCAGTTTCCTTCAATTAGCTGCACACAGCTGATCACAATGATGGAGACAGTCAGTGGAGCCCCTCCCCCTGATCTGATCTGAAAAGAGGAGTTAGACAGGAAAACACAAGTTCTTTACTTCTTCATGCTCCTGAAGTCTGGCTTAGTGTTTGATGATCTGGACTCATAATGAGGACATGAATGAAAATGACTGAGAGAGTCACTGGATTTCTGTCCAGACTTTGTCACTTTACACTCAATATTCACTCAGCAGTCACATGACTTAAATGTAGGTTGTTTTACCAGAAAATGCAGCGTCATGCTAAAGATTTCAGACCTGCCGGTGGACTGGATTCCTGTGGGACTGGATCAGGAGTCTTCCTGTATCAGTGCTGCTGATCAGTGGTGTAAATAGATGATAAGGACCTACTGGAGCCACTAGGAGGCGGAGTAGAGCCCTACTGTCCCGTAGGAATGGACTGACAACCACTGATAATGCTGCTTCAGTCATGTGATAACGGCTGGATCGGGTGCTGGAGGAGGTGATGGAGATGGCAGTGTGTGTGTGTGTGTGTTGTGATGAAGATGATGATGTTACATCAGGTTTCCTGGTTAACGTGAAAGGACTCAGTATGTTCACAGCTGATGTTGAGGAAAGATGAGACAGACTTTCCTGAATCCTGTCACATCCTGTATTTCAGCAGCTGCAGCTCCATGTCTGACCACCAGAGGCAGTCTAACCTCTCCTCTTCACTCAGGACTTTAGAGCTTTGATGATCCCATGCTGCTGATTCAGTAATTACTAATTCAATCATCCATCAGATGATCAATCAGCTTCAATAACAGTGTAGATGTTGGAGTCAGTAGAAGCTGGTGATGTGGCTGCACTTCAAACTGGAAATGAATCAGCAGACTGGATCAGATGTGGAAGAAGTGTGGTGAGTTGATGCTGCTGATCCCTCTGATTTGTTCCTGCTTTAGAAAGAAACGTGTTTGTGTCCACACAGCAGCAGGATCTGCAGGAATAATGTGAGGGAACAAATCCTCAGTGTGATGATGAAGCAGCTGTTAGTGGTCAGTAGGAAACAAGCCGTCACAGCTCCAAACACACACATCATGGCCTCAAACAGAGTCTCTGACAGTCATTTAGCTTCATGTGCAGGAAAAGAAGCCACATTAACATTTCCCAGCTGAGTCACAACAAAGAATCTGAGCCAATCTGCTCTGCAGAGGAGATTATTGTCAGAAGCTGATCAATAAGACTTCAGGGCAGAGAGAAGATGCAGCTCTTGGTTAGATCAGGAGTTTCTGCAGAGTTCTTCATCTGTGAAGAGATGAAAAGGAGAAGATGGTTGAAAGAAGAAACTGGGACTTCCACAAAGCAGTTTTCTTGGTGTGGGTGTGGACCAATCAGCTTCCTGATTCTGCTCCTTCTAGTCTGGAGATGCTCCAATCAGGTGGACGTGTCCAGATGTTGGACTGTTCCTTTCTCAGTGTAGAACAAAGTGTGTATGAGAGCCATGTAATGTCCATGTTAGCATGCTCTGACCCCCCTCCTCCTTTCAGGGTGGAGCCTGCTGGAGAACCATGGCTGAGACCAGGAGGTGTGAGGAAGTGTAAGTGTGTTTTTCATTGGATTCATCACATTCAACCATCTTCACACTGTCCCATCACTCATTCATCAGTCAGCATCAAAGTGTCAATAGATCAATAACTGCAGCTGGATTGTGTTTGTTCTCTCCATCAGATTCCTGTCCACTCACCATCCACATGGACACAGTGCACAGAAACCTCAAACTGTCTGACAACAACAGGAAAGTGACACATATGGAGGAGCGTCAGTCATATCCTGATCATCCAGACAGATTTAACTGGTTTCCTCAGCTACTGTGTGAAAATGTTCTGACTGGTCGCTGCTACTGGGAGGTCGAATGGAGAGGAGACGCTTATATATCAGTGAGTTACAGAGAAATCAGGAGAGGAGACATCAGAGACTGTTGGTTTGGAAGGAATGATCAGTCCTGGAGTCTGAGATGCTCTGATGATGAAGGTTACTCTGTCTGGCACAATAACAGAGGAACACGCATCTCCTCCTCCTCCTCCTCCTCTGTCTCTAACAGAGTAGCAGTGTATGTGGACTGTCCTGCTGGCTCTCTGTCCTTCTACAGAGTCTCCTCTGACTCACTGATCCACCTCCACACCTTCATCACCACATTCACTCATCCTCTCTATGCTGGATTTGGGTTCTGGTCCTGGTCTGGTTCCAGGTCTGGTTCCTGGGTGTGTGTGTGTTGAGTGTAAAGAGTGTGATGGTAGCAGAGAAACTCTGACTGGTGAACAGATAGTTCAGTCTGTACATGTCTGTCTCTTTCACTCAGAAACATCTTTTCAGATTCATGGATTTAATCAGTTTGTGTGTGAAACTCTTCTAAATGATTCCTTGGAAACTTCTTCCTCTTCCAGTCCTTTAAAGATGGAAGCTGTGCTTCTTCCAGGATCCACATGTTGTTTCCAGTCAAAGCTTCACACTGAATATCAGGATGTTGTGTTCACTTCATGTCAGCTGCAGTTAGTTCCACTTCATGATGCTGGAAATGAAAATCCTCCCAGTGTTTCGCTCTTAGTTTGTTTGCTTCATTCTGTTGTAGCGTTAAGAGTCATTAAACATTAAAGATGTTTAATAAAATTATTAATTTTAATAATTTCTTGGAATTATTTATTTATTTCCTCGTAGGGCACCACCACACAGATAGCTTTCCTAATCTAATGGCTGTGTGGACACCATTAGAGAACTAAATTAATTAATTTAATAAATTAATTAATTCAAGCTAGAAATCAATCAGTTATCAATCAATCAGTCTCGGGACGCTAATAACTTGAATTCTTACGTCGAAGGGACCCATAACATGGTTCAAAGGAGAAGTTCACAATAACCAGACCAGTTTAGGATAAATATGAAATATTTATTACTAAACTAATCATGCATAAATGAAAAGGAAATATGTACACAGGACTTCGCATGGAAAATGAATCAAACATTGGTAAATGCAGAATATGGAGTTCAAACCAAAATCTTATTTCAATGTGTCCGAATAAATTAAATGTATGCAAGAAATGAACAAAAGTCAATTAACCTGCGGTGTTAATTAAACTAAGGTTCAGGTATGCAAAAGATCTCTAAATCTTAAAAGAAAAGAGGGAAGACTGAATCTCTCTGTTAAACTGGAGGTTTAACTAAGATGTAGAACTACTAGGGTCACTGTCAGACAACCAACCATTCTTGAGCAGATAAGCAGAGAATTGATCCGAGCAGGACTCGTCCGGTTCTGTTTGGATCGAGCCGACTTACGACCTTTGTGGTGACTCTGATGGCAAATGAGGAAGTTGGCGCAGGTGGTTTGGATCCCAAGCGACTTCCAGAAGGCCAGAAGATGTGTCACGTGGCGGTCCGAAGGTTTGGATGAGGCAGCTCTGCGGATGCGGACTTTCCCGCGGCTCGGCTGGTGGTATCGATGAGGGACAGTGAATGACTTGCGGTGATATGGCAAAGATGAAAAAGGTCTAGCTTTAGGTCAGTCCAAAAAAAGAAACTCTGTGGGATCTATTTAGGATCTATATTAAAAGTCCAAAAGATAAAAACTCAAGAAAAGCGAAGTATTAGCTGGAAAAAAGGAATGAACTACGGAGTCCAAAAAGAGCCAAAAATTGTCAATCATGCATCTGGTATGCAGGCACAAACTTTAGTATCTGTAGTGATGTTCTTCACATCACTGCAAACTTAATTCTCTGGCAGCATCTCTCTCTTTCTCTCTGGCGTTCAGACCAAGTGTCCTAACTCTGGACGAGGGCCATGTCTGGAGAGGATGGGTTGAAGAGGACTTGAAGTCCACTTAAGGAAGAGAGTAACCAAAAGGAAGAAGCGAGAGCAAAAGGAAGGGAGAACTAAACTCTTTGTTCTGAGTTTAAAAGTGTTAGTTTTGAAGACCCACCCCATGGAGGGATGTGTGACCATTATCTTGACCAATAACAGTCTTGTGGGCTGGTTTTGGGTCAGATAGCAGATACAGAGGGGCTGGTCTGATCATGTTGTAAAGAGTTATCAAATTAAACATTTTGTGAACATATCCATATATCCAAGTTACTAAAGCCTTAAATGAGACATCATTAAAATCCATCAGTGAATCGTCGAAAAGACCAGAAAATAGTAAAAAGATTATATCTCACACAAACACAGTAATAAAGTTTCAGGTCACCAATTAATCAAGCTTGTTGATTAAACCTTGTACAAAATGATAATGATTATATGCATGCGCATGGTATCAAGATAAAACACACACACACACATATATATATATATATATATATATATATTTAAATGAACATTTTAGACTAGTAAAAGTATGATCTTTTACTCTTCACACAAAGTCTTTGTCTCCTCTGTGCGGGGACACAGAAAAACATTAAGACACTTTATTACTCTCTGGAATGTTAAGATAAACGTCTCTTGGTGTGTCCAGGTGTCCTGTTAAAGGGGGTTTCTGCTTATCAGTTGAAGGAAAACACAAGTTTAGTAAGAAACAGTTTCAAAGTGGACATCTTGGATGAAGAGTTGCATCTGGGATCCTTTGGTTGTTAACTAAAGAGCAAATTTATGTTGCAGAAGATTAAAGTTCAGAAATTTCCCAGGTCTCGTAAATAACCTAATGAAGTCCTTTCCAGTCCATGTTGGGGAGAGTCGACCTTTGTTGACTTGTGGAGCTGGAAACCAAGTCATAAATTGGAGTCAGACCCCCACTTTGGGAGTGAGACTGTTAGTCTGTAAGGAGAGAAAATCCTCAGAGATTGTTTAATTCAGTCACAATTAAACAAAAGTTCCAATCTTTATTTTGAAGACGCTGGAATCCGCTACACTGTCTTTATTTGGACTTTCTGACATTTTCACATGTTCAATTAAAGATTCAATTTCACATCACAAATTTCATGTTTTGCCTCATTTTTCACCACAAATGTTTGACTTTCTACTTGAAATGTAAAATTTAAAGAATTTTCATTAAAACTTTCACGTATAAATTTTATGTTTATTTTCATTCAGATTATTTTAGACTTTTTGTGTGAAAATATTTGATGTTTAATGAAAAATAAATATGATGTAATTTCTCTTTTATTTCTATTCATGTGGTTTTGATGTTTTATCTCAAATTTCATTTTATTTTTTGTCTTAATCCAGTAACTCATTGGAATTGTTTGATTTTTTCATGTTTTCCATCATGTTTAATTCTTTGGTTTGTTTAATAAATATTTAACTTTTATTCTGAGGTTGTTTTCATGAGAAGAAACGTCTTGTTGCACCTCGATGTTCTACCGAACGCTTCAGAAGGTCTTTGGTTCCTGCAGCTGTCAGATTTTTTAATGAACCTTCAGCTTTTTGTTTGTTTTGTTGTTTGTGTTGAACCATGTTTTTAGTATATTTACATATTTAAGTTTTTATCATGTTTTTAAGAACCTCAACCACTAAAACATGTTCATTCATTGTGAAACAAAACTTCCATGTTTAAAATAGGGGAGAGCAGGGATGGTTGTAACACTTTTTGCTACAACACCTGTAACTCATTGAATTTTTTAAATATAGTTCTCAAACTTTTATATGAAAAACCCACATTTGTTTAGTTTATATACTTTTTACATATAAAAACAAAGAAAAAAAACAGGGCCAGTGTGTTCATGTTTTGTTTGACTATGTTCTTATTCTGAATCACAATATTGACAAATGAAAGTTGGAAGCCCTGAAGGACGAGCTTGGTGGGTCCAAAGACTACATTGGGAACATTTTACACACACTTCCTTTGGCCTTAAGTTGCAAGACGGCTCCATGCAGATAAAACAAATGTTCTCAACATCTGAGGTCTCAGAATCTTCAGCATTACCTTTCAACACTTTTATTTTGTATTTATTTATTTATTGGTGGTGGGGGGACACAAACACTGCTGCTTCTTCTTCTGCTTTTCTTTATTCTATTGTAGCTTACTCTGGGATGATCACTGGATCCCTGGTCTCTCAGCTTCTGCAGTGATTTGCAGGATCTGTTCAGTGTTACATGAGAGATTCCATGTTCCTTTAAACACATGGTCAGCATTTTAACTGCGCTGTGATAAATAAAACCATTTCTGATGCATTGATTCTCATCAGATTCTATGGAGATGAGCTGCGTCTGGCCTGGAAAACAGGCAGCAGCTGCTGATGGAGGCAGGAACCCTAAATAACTGTCAGAGGTAATTCCATCCTCTTTAATCTCATTCTGATCCAATAACATGCTGCTGTTAGTAGATGCTGCTCTGCTGGTATTTTATTGCTAACTTAAATCCTGTTCTGGGTCTGTTCATGACGTGACATGAATTCTTTAAGAGGATGTAACTGCAGACAAGATGTCCAACCATGGGGGACCAGTTTAAAGAGGACATTGTCCTGGTTGACAGGAAATATTACAAGCTGAGTGGATGTTAGTCCCAGTTTCCCCAGTACCAGTCCACCAGTCCACCTGGTCCAAACAGTCGGTTTTTAGTTGAATTTAGTGATTTTTTATCCTCCACTTTGAAGCTGTCCAGCCTGGTTATAGTTGGTGATTTTAACATACATGTTGATGATGACTCTGACCTCTTTGCCAGAGGTTTCATCATTGTCATGGATTCTTTTCATTTTACCCAGCATGTGTCTGTGTCCACACATGCCAAAGGCCACACATTAGACCTTGTTTTTACTTTGGTGTTGGATATTGATTTTCTTTTTTCTGAGGACATTTTTATTTCTGATCACCTCTGTCTTTTTTTTTACTTGTCCTTTCCTGTGTTGATCTCTCCTGTTCGGAGAGAGGTGAGCTCTCGTATCATCGACGACTCTACTGCTGGTGTTTTTTCTGATGCTTTTGATTTAGTCTTATCCTCTGATGACGACCTTGATCGCTCCATTGATCTTTTTAATGATTTTAGTCTTTCCATTTTAGATAAAGTATGTCCTGTTAAAACTAGATTTGCTTCTGTTGCTAAGGTATCCCCTTGGTTAAACGACAGCACTCGCTGTCTAAAACACTGCTGTAGAAGAGCTGAGCGGTTGTAGAAGAAAACTGGTTTGCATGTCCACCTGCTTTACTTGAAGGATCTCCTGGCTTCCTTTAATGATGCTGTTAGAGATGCAAGGGCTGCCTACTTCTCAGATTTAATCGCAAAAAGTCGTGGTAATCCTAAAGTGTTCTTTAACACCATTACTAATTTAATTAATCCTACTGCTCCTGCTGTCCTCATTGCTTCAAATGAGGATTGTAAAAAATTCCTGGCCTTTTTTTTTCCAATAAAGTCAAAATGGTGAGAAGCTCTTTGTCTCTATCAGCTGTGTTTCTGCCAGTTCCCAGTCCATCTCGGCCTGTGATTATAGATAAATTTTCACCTGTTTCTTTATCTGAGCTGGTGACATTAGTTGGCTCAATGAAGGCATCTTCCTGCTCTCTTGATGTTCTACCTACATTCCTTTTTAAAGATGTCTTCCTGGCTATTGGTCCCTGTGTCCTCACAATAATTAACTCCTCTCTGCTGCTTGGTCAAGTTCCTGACTATTTTAAGAATGCTGTCATTCATCCACTCTTAAAACAACCCAAGCTCGATCCCTCCCTCTTTAACAGCTACAGACCTATTTCAAAGTTGCCATTTATCTCTAAAATTGTAGAAAAAATAGTTGCTAAGCAGCTTACAGCAGGGGTGAAGGGGTAGGGGTGTCCAAATTCCTTTTAAGACAGAGGGGTAGGGGTAAGGAGTAGGGCTACATACACCTTCAAACAAAGATTTTTCAGAGGCCCACTTGAAATGGAGGGGTAAGAAAATATCCCAGAATGCTTAGCGATTCACCAGCGAGATGGCGACTACCGAGTCAAAAGACGTTCACAAATGTAAGTAGTTTCTTCATTGATAAAGTTTTTAAAATTACGACAACAATCGTATTATGTAGTCAAACGTTGTTTTATGTTGTTTAAATATGTAATGGTGTTTTTCTTAATAAAATGCAAAAGGAAAAAAATCGCTGTATGTTGATGCTTCAGTAACATACTAGGCTGAGCAGTGCTCTGTAGGCAGCCTTGATAATCTACTGTGATAATATTACCAACAACTTCGGCAACCTTACTGCTGCTCTTCAGTTACATTGAGGGCGTCATGGGATACAACATGCATCATGAACAAATTGGATGTAACGTTAACCCTGTAACTTTAATGAAGCAGTGTGTTTGTTGCTTGAGGTTGATGCATGAAACTGAAGTTGTGAACGAATTGTGCGCATCAACGCTACACATTTGTTATATGGATATTGTAACTATAGTAATTGCAAGCAATATCACTGATTTATTAAAGTTCTCAACAGTTATCTCTATGTGGTTCTATTCAGGGACTTCAGAGGAAACTAGACGGCTCATTCGGTTCCGAGCTGAGAATGAGAAGCGTTTCTTAAAATCTAGAGCTGCTGCAAAAAAGCTATGGGAGTAAGAATTTTTTTTTTTTCAGATAGACTGCATTGATTTATGTATTTATTTATTTTTATCTTGCTTTAATTTGTGTTTCCATTACTCCTCATATTTGCTATGATACAGGACATTGGTGAAAGAGCTTGGCCTGGAGGGAAAAATAACTGCTCAACAGGCCTCCAAAAAGTGGGAGAATCTAAAGAAAAAATATAAGGTAAGTGAGAATTTCTGTAGTTCTAGATGCATAATAGTAATATTTAAACATTAGTAATCTGTATTCTTTTTGTTTGTACTGCAATGATTAACTGAACATTTATAAGTTTAACATTCTTCTTGTTTCTTGCAGGATCTAAAAACTCCCAAAACCGAATCTGGAACAGATGCCGGGGAAACAATAGCAACTAACTGGCAATTTTTTGAGGAGATGCACGAGGTGTTGGGAGCCAGGCCGTCCATTGACCCTCCTGTTGTGGTCGCATCATTTGCCCCTGATGATGATCTTGTCACACTTCATATGGTAAAGATGCAGCAATTATGCATTATGCAACATTATGGTTTGTACATACATACACTAGCCATATAAATTCTTTCTAAAATATAATACCTTCTCATTTGCTTTGCTATTGCAGGAAACCATTGAGCCCACCACCAACTCAACCCCAATCCCAGCTTCTTCAGTGGCAGCAAGCATCTCTGACGCCTCTGCCTCTGTTGTTGATACTGTGGCTACACCAACCCCTTCCCCCCGAGAAAGGAAGAGGAAGTCAAACCCCATTTAGGATTTTCTGGTACATGAGAGTGTTAAGGAGCAGAAAAGACACGAGGAAAGTGAGAAAAAAACAGAGCGCTTTTTAAACCTGTTTGAGAAACTATTTGAGAAGATATAAATGCTTTTGTGCAATATTGTTCCTGTTGTATCACATTTGTTCATGTGTGTATGTTCCCTGACTGTGTTGCACTGTTTACCTCAGAAGTTGTTCTCAGGACAAGTTTAATTATATGCTGTGCTATATATTTTTGCACTATTTAAATGTTTACCTTAGTAGCACAGCTGTTTCTTCTTTATGATTCTTAAATGTTTAAGACAACAAGAATGTTAAATTGCAATTGTTAAGCCAGTGACCTGATAAAGTGCAATATTGTTTTTTACAAGTTTGTGAGCATGAATATCACACCAGCTAAACATGAATAACATCTGAAACAGTTTTCAGTAGGAAGAAAGATTTATTAGAAAAAAAAAAAAACTTCACACACCCCTGAGGTAAGCTATAAGCATCATCTGGGTTTTTCAAACAAAATTAACATTCCAAACCTTTTCAACATCTTTTGCTAACAAAAAACTATATACACTGTCTACTGCTGGATAGCAATCAGAGTCTTTATGGGGCCTCCATGTTGCCTGAAACCAGGGCAGCCAGTCTGTCCCTTGTCACGTCCCCAGACCTCTCATTATCTGCCAGGGGCTCCCGGGGAGGTCGGGGATCTAGCATGTCCTGTACAACATCTTCATCTGGCTCCAGCGTGTCCCCATTGTCCAGACACACATTGTGAAGAAAGGCACAGGATGCAATAACTTGAGGGGCAAATGTTGGCTTGACCTCCAAGGCTTTGAAAAGGGTACACCTCCACCTCGTCTTCATCATTCCAAAAGCCCTTTCGATTATGCTGCGGGCCTTTGAATGATGATAATTGAAGCGCAGTTGAACTGGTCCAATGTAGCCTGTGGGAGGGTACCGTCTTGCTCTGTAAAAGCTGCTGTTCTTTATGATTCGTGTGTCATGGACGGACCCCGGATAACCAACAAAGATGTCTAGGAATCGTCCACTGGAATCACAAATTGCCTGCATGTTAACTGAATAGAATCCCTTGTAATTTAAATAGTCTATTCTGTGTTGTGCCAGTGGTTTTAGCCTGATGTGGCTTCCATCTATTGCACCCACAACATTGTGGAATGCAGGGCTCCCTGATAAGTGGGCAAATCCTTGGCCAACAGCATGAAGCTCTTCTATCTGGGGGAAAGAAATGGCACGCTTCAGGTTGATCCATATATTATTTGCTACTTTGTGGATGATGCGGTGGACTGTGGATTTGGGCACATTAAAAACATGACACACAACTTGATAAGACAGTCCATGAGCCAGCCAGAAAACGTAGTTGTCTCCCCCAGCCATGGTCCTGTTCTCCTTGCAGCAACCTCTGCAGACTATTCATAGCTCTCCTGCTGAGGCGAAAATCCTGCTGCAACTCTGCCTCTACGTTAAATCACAAACTCAGAATGGGCACGTTGTGGTTCATTTTGCAGTATGATGTAGGGTGACCAGTCTGGAAAAGAAAATATGTTCACATCTCAATGAGAAGGATTTAATCAGTTTTATCTGTGGGATATTTGCCTTTCCCCACCCCAAAACCTGACACATTAATAGCATCTACAATACAGTCATGCTAGGTGTTTTTGTATTTTATCCTAATATATTTGCACACTGATCACTACAGTGAGCATATTACTTGTCTATCATATTCGGTAGAATGCAAAGTCACACAGTTATACATACATACGTAAGATTGCCAAGTTTTTTTTAAACAACTTAACCTTAGCAGTCGGCAAAATGATTAGGTTGTGTAGCTAGGCTGAACTACAAAATCTTATTTGCATTGCATTGCAAACAAAGCCAGAGAAAAAGAGAGTATGCCCGCACACGCAATACATTGTAATTGCACACAAAAGTTCTACATTACATCCTACATACCATAAAATGATCCACCAATACTCCCAGGTGTTGAAGACGTCTCCGTTTTCTTGCATTTTTCCGTTTAGCTGCAGATAAGCTTAGAAAGATGCCGATAGCCCACGCAAGCAAGATCATTACAGCTGCAGACGGCATGATTTCTCAATATCTCTCAAAATATCTCAATATCAATATCTCAATATCTCTCAAATATCTCAATATCTCTCACTTCTCAAATATTTCTAAATATTTCCAGGAACAGCTTGTCGCGTCTGCTTATGTAAAAGCCAGCGGTGACTACTGATGACGTATGTGACTGTTGAAGGGGTGTCCCAATTCATAGGGGTTGACTTTTCAGCCCTACTCCTTCTAGCTCCGTTTTAAGGGGTAAGGGGCAAGGGGTAGGGCTAAGGGGTAGGGCCAAGGGGTGAAATGGGATTCACCCTTAGAGACACACCATATCCTGGATCATTTTCAGTCTGGCTTTCGCAGGGCTCACTCCACTGAAACAGCCCTGCTCAGAGTCACCAATGACATCCTGATGCAGAGCGATGCAGGTCATTGCTCTGTGTTATTGTTACTAGACTTGACCTCAGCGTTTGACACTGTAGACCACTGTGTCCTGCTGGACAGGCTGAAACACTGGGTTGGGGTTTCAGGATCTGCTCTTAAATGATTCTCCTCTTACCTCTCTGGGAGATTAGTTTCTGTGGCTGCTGCAAAGTTTAAATCCTCTTCTTCAGCTCTTGATTTTGGTGTTCCACAGGGGTCTGTTCTGGGTCCTTTATTGTTAGGCCCGAGCACCGAAGGCGGTGCGAAGGCCTATTGTAATTGCTCCGTTTCTTCCTTATTAGGCCCGAGCACCGAAGGCGGTGCGAAGGCCTGTTGTAATTGCTCCGTTTCTTCCTTATTAGGCCCGAGCACCGAAGGCGGTGCGAAGGCCTGTTGTAATTGCTCCGTTTCTTCCTTATTAGGCCCGAGCACCGAAGGCGGTGCGAAGGCCTGTTGTAATTGCTCCGTTTCTTCCTTATTAGGCCCGAGCACCGAAGGCGGTGCGAAGGCCTGTTGTAATTGCTCCGTTTCTTCCTTATTAGGCCCGAGCACCGAAGGCGGTGCGAAGGCCTGTTGTAATTGCTCCGTTTCTTCCTTATTAGGCCCGAGCACCGAAGGCGGTGCGAAGGCCTATTGTAATTGCTCCGTTTCTTCCTTATTCTTCTTCTTCTTCTTCTTCTTCTTAAACATTGGAGGCATTTTTGGGGACCTGAACATGCACGAAAACGCGCCTGTTTTTGTGTACCCCCCCAAAGGAATGCGAAAAATTTGATATTTTGGGGTGCTCGGGACTGTTCAGGCAAAATTGAATGAGAGCGCCACCTATTTATGATGCCCCGCCACTGCACGTCATGAATCTTTATGAAAATCGCTACATATATTCTAAATGTCCGGGCGATCAAGAAATCCTCTTGGAGCAACAGCCTAAAACCAACAGGAAGTCGGCCATTTTGGGTCAAAGTCGCCATTTTGGCGTTTTACTGACATTTTCAAAATCTATCTCCTCCTAGAGATTTTATCGTACCGCTGCCAAAATAGCTCAGGATGTCCAGAAGGCATGTGTCTTTAAAAGTTATTGAAAGTTTTCTAATAGGAGAAAGGGCATGGAGGGGGTGGGGCCTCAAAGTTTGACGTCTCGCCGTGAAGAACGAAAGTGATATAACTTCCACATAAAACAATATATCTGAACCAAAATGGCCATGTATGATACCATTCCCATCCTGAACACATCTACATGTCAATATTTGGGTTATGAATTGGCCACGCCCCCTGGTGACAGGAAGTCATGGTTTTTACTTGGAGACCCACTTATCTGACGTTTTGGACACAACCAGGTCCAAACTGGGTCAGACAGCAGAAAACAAGTTGGTGATGATATCCAGTGAAAACTGTTGCTCTACGCTGCAGGGCGAGACCGTGGTGCCATGGCGAACTTCGATAACACGCCATGACATCATAAATCAGTATAAATCCCTCAATTTTCGCCCGATCCTCATCAGACTTTCAGGGATTAATAAGGGTCTGGCCCTGAACAGATCCATTTCAACAATTCCGGTCTAGCCGTAAGCCCCGCCCACTTCCAACAGGAAGTGCTTTTTTTCAGACGCCGGGGTCCATCTCCTCAGGAATGAAACCTACACACTTGAAAGTGCTTCACAACAGGTCAAACCCTTTCATGATACCACAATAAAAATCTCAAGTTCCTTCGTCAAACGTAACCATGGCGAATAGTGGTCCAACGCCATCAAACAGGAAGTACTTGAAACTGACCCTTTGTACTGTGGATCTCCACCAAACTTGGCAGGAAGGACCACCGTCAGGCTGGGAACTCAGCCACATTGACATATGCTGGAAAAATTGCAATATGGCTCTATAGCGCCCCCTAAAAATATTTAATTGATCATAACTGCCCACTACATTGAGCGATATGGCTGAAATCCAGTATATTGATAGAACTTGGAAGGATGTACAAAAAAGCCTCTTGGACCTATATGATAACTTCAACAGGAAGTCGGCCATTTTGAAAAGAGTGTCATTTTTGGGGTCATTTTTGCATGTTTCTTTGCCTTGCATTTGAATGAACTCCTCCTACAGATTTCATCGTATTTACCTCAAACTCAGTCTGAACACTCCAGAGGCATGTGTGGTCAAAAGTTATTGAAAATTTTCTAATAGGAGGTGGTGTTCAGCGGCGGCGCCTCATCAAGTTTTGATGTTTCGCCATCAAGCACGGAATCCATTATTTCTGAAATACACCACTCATTCTGTACCAAACTGCACATGTTTCACTTCAGTTCTATGCCGACCACATCTACATGTCCAGATGTTGTTACCTGGACAATGCTCAACGCTGCATGGCAAGACGATGGTTCCCTGACAAACTTGGATAAGACGCCATGACATCATTAGTCAGTATAAATCCCTCAATTTTCATGTTATCACCATCACACTTACAGTGATTAATCAGGGTCTGCTCCTGAACAGATACATAGAACTACTTCTGGTCTTGGCCTAAGCCCCGCCCACTAGAACCAGGAAGTGCCTTTCTCAGACACCGGGGTCCCTCTCATCAGGGATTAACCTCACACACTCAAAAGTCCTTCAGATCAGGTCAAACCCTTTCATGATACTACAGAAAAAAACCTCAAGTTCCTTTGTCAAGCAAAACCATGGCGAATGGCGTCCACCGCCATGAAACAGGAAGTACTTGTAACTGATCCAATGTACTCCCGATCTCCACTAAACTTGGCAGGGAAGACAGTGGTCAGGGCTGGAACTGATTCAAATAGACAAATGCTGGTAATATGGCTCCATTGCGCCCCCTATAAATATTTAATCTATCAGCTCCAACCACTGCTTTGACTGACATTCATGAAATGTGGCATATTTATATAATACGGCAGGACAAACAAAAAAGCCTCATCATGTTCTGATGTTGTCAACGCCATAGCCCCGCCCCCTGGGAACAGGAAGTCCCACCATTTTAACCTTTTATCTTCTGTGAAACCAATTCAAACTCATTAATGTTGTCCTTTATGAACTCATGGCTGAAAAGTTGACTACCTTCTTGCAGCATCATGATTAAAATGGCTTTCTGTGATGGTTTAAATCATTCGCCATTATACAGGAAGTGGCACTAACCCTGCTGTCAGTTGACCAATTGAGCTGATATTTCCCTGTTCTCATTAGAGTTCCAACCTGAACATGGTCCTACATTAAAACAACTTTACCACCACCTAGTGGCCACGTGGAATTTTCCTCTTGATAAAATCATGCTGCAGTTTGTGGGAATTCAACACAGTTTGTAAGACACAAGGTCATGAATGCTTCAGATGTCATCACTGGACAGGCTGAGGTGCAAGTTGATCCTCTCATGACGAAAATCACCTCTTGATGGAGAGAAACTCTGGAAGAATGGGTTTATGGCTGTGGGCAAAAGCGGCTGTGTTGCTGGAGGGAGGCTCTTGGCCGATGGGGCGGTGCAATAGGCCGAAGCGGCGCCAGAGGTGCGAGGGCCTCCAACGCTGCTTGCAGCTTTAATTCTTCTTCTTCTTCTTCTTCTTCTTCTTCTTAAACATTGGAGGCATTTTTGGGGACCTGAACATGCACGAAAACGCGCCTATTTTTGTGTACCCCCCCAAAGGAATGTGAAAAATTTGATATTTTGGGGTGCTTGGGACTGTTCGGGCAAAATTGAATGAGAGCGCCACCTATTTACGATGCCCCGCCACTGCACGTCATCAATCTTTATGAAAATTGCTATAAATATTCTAAATGTTCGGGCGAACAAAAAATCCTCTTGGAGCAACAGACTAAAACCAACAGGAAGTCGGCCATTTTGGGTCAAAGTCGCCATTTTGGCGTTTTACTGACATTTTCAAAATCTATCTCCTCCTAGAGATTTTATCGTACCGCTACCAAAATAGCTCAGGATGTCCAGAAGGCATGTGTCTTTAAAAGTTATTGAAAGTTTTCTAATAGGAGAAAGGGCATGGAGGGGGTGGGGCCTCAAATTTTGATGTGTCGCCGTGAAGAACGAAAGTGATATAGCTTCCACATAAAACAATGTATCTGAACCAAAATGGCCATGTATGATGCCAGTCCCATCCTGAACACATCTACATGTCAATATTTGGGTTATGAATTGGCCACGCCCCCTGGCGACAGTAAGTCATGGTTTTTACTTGGAGACCCTCTTATCTGACGTTTTGAACACAACCAGGTCCAAACTGGGTCAGACAGCAGAAAACAAGTTGGTGATGATAACCAGTGAAAACTGTTGCTCTATGCTGCAGGGCGAGACCGTGGCGCCATGGCGAACTTTGATAAGACGCCATGACATCATAAATCACTATAAATCCCTCAATTCTGATCCAATCCCCATCAGACTTGCAGGGATTAATCAGGGTCCGGCCCTGAACAGATTCATATCACCAATTCCGGTCTAGCCCTAAGCCCCGCCCACTTCCAACAGGAAGTGCTTTTTTTCAGACGCAGGGGTCCATCTCCTCAGGAATAAAACGTGCACACTTGAAAGTACTTCACAACAGGTCAAACCCTTTCATGATACCACAATAAAAATCTCAAGCTCCTTCGCCAAACGTAACCATGGCGAATAGCGGTCCGACGCCATCAAACAGGAAGTACTTGTAACTGACCCATTGTACTGCTGATCTACACCAAACCTGGCAGGGAGGAGCGCGGACCAGCCGAGAACTCAGCCACATTGACATATGTTGGAAAAATTGCAATATGGCTCTATAGCGCCACCTACAAATATTTAATTGATCATATCTGCCCACTACATTGACTGATATGGCTGAAATCCAGTATATTGATAGAACTTGGAAGGATGTACAAAAAAGCCTCTTGGACCTATATGATAACTTCAACAGGAAGTCAGCCATTTTGAAAAAAGTGTCATTTTTGGGGTCATTTTTGCATGTTTCTTTGCCTTGCATTTGAACGAACTCCTCCTACAGATTTTATCGTATTTACCTCAAACTCAGTCTGAACACTCCAGAGGCATGCGTGGTCAAAAGTTATTGAAAATTTTCTAATAGGAGGTGGCGTTCAGCGGCGGCGCCTCATCAAGTTTTGATGTTTCGCCAACAAGCACGGAATCTATTATTTCTGCAATACAACACTCATTCTGTACCAAACTGCATATATTTCTCTTCACTTCCATGCCGACCACATCTACAAGTCCTGATGTTGTCATCTGGACATTGCTCAACGCTGCATGGCGAGACCGTGGCGCCATGACAAGGTTGGATAAAACGCCATGACATCATTATTGAGTATAAATCCCTCAATTTTCATCCAATCAGCATCACACTTGCACTGATTAATCAGAGTCTGCTTCTTAACAGATATATGTAATTACTTCTGGTCTTGGCCTAAGCCCCGCCCACTTGAAACAGGAAGTGCCTTTTTCCTGCAGCAGGGTCCCTCTCGTCAGGGATTAACCTCACACACTCTACAGTGCTTCAGATCAGGTCAAACCCTTTCATGATATAAGAGAAAAAAAACCTCAAGTTCCTTCCTCAAGCAAAACATGGCAAATGGCGTCCACCGCCATGAAACAGGAAGTACTTGTAACTGACCCAATGTACTCCTGATCTCGACCAAACTTGGCAGGGAGGACAGTGGTCAGGCCTGGAACTGATTCAAATACACATATGCTGGTAATATGGCTCTATAGCGCCCCCTATCAATATTTAGTCTATCAGCTCCACCCACTGCTTTGAACGACATAGTAAAATGTGGCATATTTATATAACATGCCAGGACAAACAAAAAAGCCACTTCATGTCCTGATGTTCTCAACACCATAGCCCTGGGAAAAGGAAGTCCCACCATTTTAACCCTTTATCCTCTGTATAACTAATTCTAACTCATTAATATCATCCTTCATGAACTCATGGTTGAAAATATGACTGACTTCTTACAGCATCATGATTAAAATGGCTTCCTGTGATGGTTTAAATCATTCGCCATTATACAGGAAGTGGCACTAACCCTGCTGTCAGTTGACCAATTGAGCTAATATTTTCCTGTTCTCATTAGAGTTCCAATCTGAACATGGTCGTACATTAAAAGAACTTTACCACCACCTAGTGGCCACGTGGAATTTTCCTCTTGATGAAATCATGCTCCAGATTGTGGGAATTCAACACAGTTTGTAAGAAACAAGGTCATGAATGCTTCAGATGTCATCACTGGACAGGCTGACGTGCAAGTTGATCTTCTGATGAGGAAAATCACCTCTTGATGGAGATAAACTCTGGAAGAATGGGTATATGGCTGTGGGCAAGAGAGGCTGTGTTGCTGGAGGGAGGCTCTTGGCCGATGGGGCGGTGCAATAGGCCGAAGCGGCGCCAGAGGTGCGAGGGCCTCCAACGCTGCTTGCAGCTTTAATTCTTCTTCTTCTTCTTCTTCTTCTTCTTCTTCTTCTTCTTAAACATTGGAGGCATTTTTGGGGACCTGAACATGCACGAAAACGCGCCTATTTTTGTGTACCCCCCCAAAGGAATGCGAAAAATTTGATATTTTGGGGTGCTTGGGACTGTTCGGGCAAAATTGAATGAGAGCGCCACCTATTTAATATGCCCCGCCACTGCACGTCATCAATCTTTATGAAAATCGCTACACATATTCTAAATGTTCGGGCGAACAAAAAATCCTCTTGGAGCAACAGCCTACAACCAACAGGAAGTCGGCCATTTTGGGTCAAAGTCGCCATTTTGGCGTTTTACTGACATTTTCAAAATCTATCTCCTCCTAGAGATTTCATCGTACCGCTACCAAAATAGCTCAGGATGTCCAGAAGGCATGTGTCTTTAAAAGTTATTGAAAGTTTTCTAATAGGAGAAAGGGCATGGAGGGGGTGGGGCCTCAAAGTTTGATGTCTCGCCGTGAAGAACGAAAGTGATATAACTTCCACATAAAACAATGTATCTGAACCAAAATGGCCATGTATGATGCCAGTCCCATCCTGAACACATCTACATGTCAATATTTGGGTTATGAATTGGCCACGCCCCCTGGCGACAGGAAGTCATGGTTTTTACTTGGAGACCCACTTATCTGACGTTTTGGACACAACCAGGTCCAAACTGGGTCAGACAGCAGAAAACAAGTTGGTGATGATATCCAGTGAAAACTGTTGCTCTACGCTGCAGGGCGAGACCGTGGCGCCATGGCGAACTTTGATAAGACGCCATGACATCATAAATCACTATAAATCCCTCAATTCTGATCCAATCCCCATCAGACTTGCAGGGATTAATCAGGGTCTGGCCCTGAACAGATCCATATGACCAATTCCAGACTAGCCCTAAGCCCCGCCCACTTCCAACAGGAAGTGCTTTTTTTCAGACGCCGGGGTCCATCTCCTCAGGAATAAAACGTACACACTTGAAAGTACTTCACAACAGGTCAAACCCTTTCATGATACCACAATAAAAATCTCAAGCGCCTTCGCCAAACGTAACCATGGCGAATAGCGGTCCGACGCCATCAAACAGGAAGTACTTGTAACTGACCCATTGTACTGCTGATCTCCACCAAACCTGGCAGGGAGGAGCGCGGACCAGCCGAGAACTCAGCCACATTGACATATGCTGGAAAAATTGCAATATGGCTCTATAGCGCCCCCTACAAATATTTAATTGATCATAACTGCCCACTACATTGACCGATATGGCTGAAATCCAGTATATTGATAGAACTTGGAAGGATGTACAAAAAAGCCTCTTGGACCTATATGATAACTTCAACAGGAAGTCAGCCATTTTGAAAAAAGTGTCATTTTTGGGGTCATTTTTGCATGTTTCTTTGCCTTGCATTTGAACGAACTCCTCCTACAGATTTTATCGTATTTACCTCAAACTCAGTCTGAACACTCCAGAGGCATGTCGTGGTCAAAAGTTATTGAAAATTTTCTAATAGGAGGTGGCGTTCAGCGGCGGCGCCTCATCAAGTTTTGATGTTTCGCCATCAAGCACGGAATCCATTATTTCTGAAATACAACACTCATTCTGTACCAAAGTGCACATGTTTCACTTCAGTTCCATGCCGACCACATCTACATGTCTAGATGTTGTCATCTGGACATTGCTCAACGCTGGATGGCGAGACCGTGGTGCCATGACAAGATTGGATAAGATGCCATGACACCATTAATCAGTATAAATCCCTCAATTTTCATCCAATCACCATCACGCTTACAGTGATTAATCAGGGTCTGCTCCTGAACAGATACATGTAACTACTTCTGGTCTTGGCCTAAGCCCCGCCCACTTGAAACAGGAAGTGACTTTTTCAGACACCGGGGACCCTCTCTTTGGGAATGAATCTCACACACTCAGAAGTGCTTCAGATAAGGTCAAACTCTTTGATTATACTACAGAAAAAACCCTCAAGTTCCTTTGCCAAGCAAAACATGGCGAATGGCGTCCACTGCCATGAAACAGGAAGTACTTGTAACTTACCCAATGTACTCCTGATCTCCACCAAACTTGGCAGGGAGGACAGTGGTCAGGCCTGGAGCTGATTAAAATAGACATATGCTGGTTATGTGGCTCTATAGCGCCACCTATAAATTTTTAATCTATCAGCTCCAACCACAGCTTTGAACAACATTGACAAAATGTGGGATATTTATACAACATGCCAGGACAAACAAAAAAGCCTCTTCATGTCCTGATGTTGTCAACGCCATTGACCCGCTCCCTGTAAACAGGAAGTCCCACCATTTTTATCGATTTAAAGCCTGTAAAACCAATTCAAACTCATTAATATCATCCTTCATGAACTCATGGTTGAAAAGTATGACTGACTTCTTAGCAGCATCATGATTAAAATGGCTTCCTGTGCATGGTTATAATCATTCGCCATGAAATAGGAAGTGGCCTTAACTCTTGCTGTCAGTTGACCAATTGAGCTGTTATTTTCCTGTTCTCATTAGAGTTCCAACGTGAACATGGTTCTACATGAAAATGATGATAGCACCACCCAGTGGCCACATGGAATTTTGCTTTTGATGAAATCATGCTCCAGTTTGTGGTATTTCAACACAGTTTGTAAGAAACAAGGTCATGAACACTTCAGATGTCATCACTGGACAGGCTGAGGTGCAAGTTGATCCTCTCATGAGGAAAATCACCTCTTGATGGAGATAAACTCTGGAAGAATGGGCCTATGGCTTTGGTAAAAAGCGGCTGTGCTTACTGAGGAAGGTTGCTTGCTGAGGGGGCGGTGCAAGAGGCCGAAGCGGCGCCAGAGGTGCGAGGGCCTCCAACGCTGCTTGCAGCTTTAATTAGGCCCGAGCACCGAAGGCGGTGCGAAGGCCTATTGTAATTGCTCCGTTTCTTCCTTATTCTTCTTCTTCTTCTTCTTCTTCTTAAACATTGGAGGCATTTTTGGGGACCTGAACATGCACGAAAACGCGCCTATTTTTGTGTACCCCCCCAAAGGAATGTGAAAAATTTGATATTTTGGGGTGCTTGGGACTGTTCGGGCAAAATTGAATGAGAGCGCCACCTATTTAATATGCCCCGCCACTGCACGTCATTAATCTTTATGAAAATCGCTACACATATTCTAAACGTACGGGCGAACAAAAAATCCTCTTGGAGAAACAGCCTACAACCAACAGGAAGTCGGCCATTTTGGGTCAAAGTCGCCATTTTGGCGTTTTACTGACATTTTCAAAATCTATCTCCTCCTAGAGATTTCATCGTACCTCTACCAAAATAGCTCAGGATGTCCAGAAGGCATGTGTCTTTAAAAGTTATTGAAAGTTTTCTAATAGGAGAAAGGGCATGGAGGGGGCGGGGCCTCAAAGTTTGATGTCTCGCCGTGAAGAACGAAAGTGATATAACTTCCACATAAAACAATGTATCTGAACCAAAATGGCCATGTATGATGCCAGTCCCATCCTGAACACATCTACATGTCAATATTTGGGTTATGAATTGGCCACGCCCCCTGGCGACAGGAAGTTATGGTTTTTACTCGGAGACCCACATATCTGACGTTTTGGACACAACCAGGTCCAAACTGGGTCAGACAGCAGAAAACAAGTTGGTGATGATATCCAGTGAAAACTGTTGCTCTACGCTGCAGGGCGAGACCGTGGTGCCATGGCGAACTTTGATAAGACGCCATGACATCATAAATCACTATAAATCCCAGAATTCTGATCCAATCCCCATCAGACTTGCAGGGATTAATCAGGATCTGGCCCTGAACAGATCCATATGACCAATTCCAGACTAGCCCTAAGCCCCGCCCACTTCCAACAGGAAGTGCTTTTTATCAGACGCCGGGGTCCATCTCCTCAGGAATAAAACGTACACACTTGAAAGTACTTCACAACAGGTCAAACCCTTTCATGATACCACAATAAAAATCTCAAGTTCCTTCGCCAAACGTAACCATGGCGAATAGCGGTCCGACGCCATCAAACAGGAAGTACTTGTAACTGACCCATTGTACTGCTGATCTCCACCAAACCTCGCAGGGAGGAGCGCGGACCAGCCGAAAACTCAGCCACATTGACATATGCTGGAAAAATTGCAATATGGCTCAACAGCGCCCCCTACAAATATTTAAATGATCATAACTGCCGAGTACATTGACCGATATGGCTGAAATCCAGTATATTGATAGAAGTTGGAAGGATATACAAAAAAGTCTCTTGGACCTATATGATAACTTCAACAGGAAGTCGGCCATTTTGAAAAAAGTGTCATTTTTGCGGTCATTTTTGCATGTTTCTTTGCTGTGCATTTGAACGAACTCCTCCTACAGATTTTATCGTATTTTCCTCAAAATCAGTCTGAACCCTCCAGAGGCATGTCTGGTCAAAAGTTATTGAAAATTTTCTAATAGGAGGTGGCGTTCAGCGGCGGCGCCTCATCAAGTTTTGATGTTTCGCCATCAAGCACGGAATCTATTATTTATGAAATACAACACTCATTCTGTACCAAATTGTAAATGTTTCACTTCAGTTCCATGCCGACCACATCTACATGTTCAGATGTTGTCATCTGGACATTGCTCAACGCTGCATGGCGAGACCGTGGCGCCATGACAAGATTGGATAAGACGCCATGACACCATTAATCAGTATAAATCCCTCAATTTTCATCCAATCACCATCACACTTACAGTGATTAATCAAGGTCTGCCCCTGAACAGATACATGTAACTACTTCTGGTCTTGGCCTAAGCCCCGCCCACTTGAAACAGGAAGTGACTTTTTCAGACACCGGGGACCCTCTCTTTGGGAATGAATCTCACACACTCAGAAGTGCTTCAGATAAGGTCAAACTCTTTGATTATACTACAGAAAAACCCTCAAGTTCCTTTGCCAAGCAAAACATGGCGAATGGCGTCCACTGCCATGAAACAGGAAGTACTTGTAACTTACCCAATGTACTCCTGATCTCCACCAAACTTGGCAGGGAGGACAGTGGTCAGGCCTGGAGCTGATTAAAATAGACATATGCTGGTTATGTGGCTCTATAGCGCCACCTATAAATTTTTAATCTATCAGCTCCAACCACAGCTTTGAACAACATTGACAAAATGTGGGATATTTATACAACATGCCAGGACAAACAAAAAAGCCTCTTCATGTCCTGATGTTGTCAACGCCATTGACCCGCTCCCTGTAAACAGGAAGTCCCACCATTTTTATCGATTTAAAGCCTGTAAAACCAATTCAAACTCATTAATATCATCCTTCATGAACTCATGGTTGAAAAGTTGACTGACTTCTTGCAGCATCATGATTAAAATGGCTTCCTGTGACGGTTTAACTCATTCACCATTATACAGGAAGTGGCTACTACCCTGCTGTCAGTTGACCAATTGAGCTGTATATTTTCCTGTTCTCATTAGAGTTCCAACCTGAACATGGTTCTACATGAAAATGACTGATACCACCACCTAGTGGCCACAGTGGAATTTTGCTCTTGATGAAATCATGCTCCAGTTTGTGGTAATTCAACACAGTTTGTAAGAAACAAGGTCATGAATGCTTCAGATGTCATCACTGGACAGGCTGAGGTGCAAGTTGATCCTCTCATGAGGAAAATCACCTCTTGATGGAGATAAACTCTGGAAGAATGGGCTATGGCTGTGGGCTAAAAGCGGCTGTGCTTACTGAGGAAGGTTGCTTGCTGAGGGGGCGGTGCAAGAGGCCGAAGCGGCGCCAGAGGTGCGAGGGCCTCCAACGCTGCTTGCAGCTTTAATTAGGCCCGAGCACCGAAGGCGGTGCGAAGGCCTATTGTAATTGCTCCGTTTCTTCCTTATTCTTCTTCTTCTTCTTCTTCTTCTTAAACATTGGAGGCATTTTTGGGGACCTGAACATGCACGAAAACGCGCCTATTTTTGTGTACCCCCCCAAAGGAATGTGAAAAATTTGATATTTTGGGGTGCTTGGGACTGTTCGGGCAAAATTGAATGAGAGCGCCACCTATTTACGATGCCCCGCCACTGCACGTCATCAATCTTTATGAAAATTGCTACAAATATTCTAAATGTTCGGGCGAACAAAAAATCCTCTTGGAGCAACAGCCTAAAACCAACAGGAAGTCGGCCATTTTGGGTCAAAGTCGCCATTTTGGCGTTTTACTGACATTTTCAAAATCTATCTCCTCCTAGAGATTTTATCGTACCGCTACCAAAATAGCTCAGGATGTCCAGAAGGCATGTGTCTTTAAAAGTTATTGAAAGTTTTCTAATAGGAGAAAGGGCATGGAGGGGGTGGGGCCTCAAATTTTGATGTGTCGCCGTGAAGAACGAAAGTGATATAGCTTCCACATAAAACAATGTATCTGAACCAAAATGGCCATGTATGATGCCAGTCCCATCCTGAACACATCTACATGTCAATATTTGGGTTATGAATTGGCCACGCCCCCTGGCGACAGTAAGTCATGGTTTTTACTTGGAGACCCTCTTATCTGACGTTTTGAACACAACCAGGTCCAAACTGGGTCAGACAGCAGAAAACAAGTTGGTGATGATAACCAGTGAAAACTGTTGCTCTATGCTGCAGGGCAAGACCGTGGCGCCATGGCGAACTTTGATAAGACGCCATGACATCATAAATCACTATAAATCCCTCAATTCTGATCCAATCCCCATCAGACTTGCAGGGATTAATCAGGGTCCGGCCCTGAACAGATTCATATCACCAATTCCGGTCTAGCCCTAAGCCCCGCCCACTTCCAACAGGAAGTGCTTTTTTTCAGACGCAGGGGTCCATCTCCTCAGGAATGAAACCTACACACTTGAAAGTGCTTCACAACAGGTCAAACCCTTTCATGATACCACAATAAAAATCTCAAATTCCTTTGCCAAACGTAACCATGGCGAATAGTGGTCCAACGCCATCAAACAGGAAGTACTTGAAACTGACCCTTTGTACTGTCGATCTCCACCCAACTTGGCAGGAAGGACGACAGTCAGGCTGTGAACTCTGCCACATTGACCTATGCTGGAAAAATTGCAATATGGCTCTATAGCGCCCCCTAAAAATATTTAATTGATCATAACTGCCCACTACATTGAGCGATATGGCTGAAATCCAGTATATTGATAGAACTTGGAAGGATGTACAAAAAAGCCTCTTGGACCTATATGATAACTTCAACAGGAAGTCGGCCATTTTGAAAAGAGTGTCATTTTTGGGGTCATTTTTGCATGTTTCTTTGCCTTGCATTTGAACGAACTCCTCCTACAGATTTTATCGTATTTACCTCAAACTCAGTCTGAACACTCCAGAGGCATGTGTGGTTAAAAGTTATTGAAAATTTTCTAATAGGAGGTGGCGTTCAGCGGCGGCGCCTCGTCAAGTTTTGATGTTTCGCCATCAAGCATGGAATCCATTATTTCTGACAAACAACACTCAGTCTGCACCAATCTGCCCATGTTTCACTTCAGTTCCATGCTGACCACATCTACATGTCCAGAAGTTGTCACCTGGACATTGCTTAGCGCTGCATGGCGAGACGATGGCGCCATGACGATATTGAATAAGACTCCAGGACAACATTAATCAGTATAAATCCCTCAGTTTTCATCCAATCACCATCACACTTACAGTGATTAATCAGGGTCTGCTCCTGAACAGATACATACAACTACTTCTGGTCTTGGCCTAAGCCCCGCCCACTTGAAACAGGAAGTGAATTTTTTAGACACCGGGGACCCTGTCTTTGGGAATGAATCTCACACACTCAGAAGTGCTTCAGATAAGGTCAAACTCTTTGATTATACTACAGACAAGAACCCTCAAGTTCCTTTGCCAAGCAAAACATGGCAAATGGCGTCCACCGCCATGAAACAGGAAGTACTTGTAACTCACCCAATGTATTCCTGATCTCCACCAAACCTAGCAGGGAGGACAGTGGTCAGGCCTGGAGCTGATTCAAATAGACATATGCTGGTTATGTGGCTCGATAGCGCCCCCTATAAATATTTAATCTATGAGCCCCAACCACTGCTTTGACTGACATTCATGAAATGTGGCATATTTATATAACATGCCAGGACAAGCAAAGAAGCCTCTATATTTCCTGATGTTGTCGACGCCATAGCCCCGCCCCCTGGGAACAGGACGTCCCACCATTTTAAACCTTTAATACCTGTAAAACTGATTCAAACTCATTAATATCATCCTTCATGAACTCATGGTTGAAAATATGACTGACTTCTTGCAACATCATGATCAAAATGGCTTCTTGTGATGGTTATATCATTCGCCATGAAACAGGAAGTGGCTCTAACCCTGCTGTCAGTTGAACAATTGAGCTGATATTTTCCTGTTTTCATTGGAGTTCCAACCTGAACATGGCTTTACATGGAAATGACTATAGCACCACCTAGTGGCCACGTGGAATTTTCCTCTTGATAAAATCATGCTCCAGTTTGTGGGAATTCAAAACAGTTTGTAAGAAACAAGGTCATACATGCTTCAGATGTCATCACTGGACAGGCTGAGGTGCAAGTTGATCCTCTCATGAGGAAAATCACCTCTTGATGGAGATAAGCTCTGGAAGAATGGGCATAAGGCTTTGGGCGAGTGCAGTCGTGCTGCAGGAGGGAGGTTGCCGGCTGATGGGGCGGTGCAATAGGCCGAAGCGGCGCCAGAGGTGCGAGGGCCTCCAACGCTGCTTGCAGCTTTAATTAGGCCCGAGCACCGAAGGCGGTGCGAAGGCCTGTTGTAATTGCTCCGTTTTTTCCTTATTCTTCTTCTTCTTATTATTCTTCTTCTCAAAAGTAAATCGCATGGTAGGGGACCTGAACATGCGTGAAAACGCGCCTAGTTTTGCGTACCCCCCCAAAGGAATGCGTAAATTTACGTATTTTGGGGTGCTCGGGACTGTTCGGGCAAAATTGAATGAGTGCGCCACCTATTTATGATGCCCCGCCACTGCACGTCATCAGTCTTTATAAAAATTGCTACATGTATTCTAAATGCTCGGGCGAACAAAAAACCCTCTTGGAGCAACAGCCTAAAACCAACAGGAAGTCGGCCATTTTGGGTCAAATTCGCCATTTTGGCGTTTTACTGAAATTTTCAAAATCTATCTCCTCCTAGAGATTTCATCATAACGCTACCAAAATAGCTCAGGATGTTCAGAAGGCATGTGTCTTTAAAAGTTATTGAAAGTTTTCTAATAGGAGAAAGGGCATGGAGGGGGTGGGGCCTCAATGTTTGACGTCTCGCCGTGAAGAACGAAAGTGATATAACTTCCACATAAAACAATATATCTGAACCAAAATGGCCATGTATGATGCCAGTCCCACCCTGAACACATCTACATGTCAATATTTGGGTTATGAATTGGCCACGCCCCCTGGCGACAGTAAATCATGGTTTTTACTCAGAGAGCCACTTATTTGAGGTTTTGGACACAACCAGGTCCAAACTGGGTGAGACAGCAGAAAACAAGTTGGTGATGACATCCAGTGAGAACTATTGCTCTACACTGCAGGGCGAGACCGTGGCGCCATGGCGAACTTTGATAACACGCCATGACATCATAAATCACTATAAATCCCTCAATTCTGATCCAATCCCCATCAGACTTGCAGGGATTAATCAGGATCCGGCCCTGAACAGATCCATATGACCAATTCCAGACTAGCCCTAAGCCCCGCCCACTTCCAACAGGAAGTGCTTTTTTTCAGACGCCAGGGTCCATCTTCTCAGGAATGAAACTTACACACTTGAAAGTGCTTCACAACAGGTCAAACCCTTTCATGATACCACAATAAAAATCTCAAGTTCCTTCGCCAAACGTAACCATGGCGAATAGTGGTCCGACGCCATCAAACAGGAAGTACTTGTAGCTGACCCATTGTACTGCTGATCTCCACCAAACTTGGCAGGAAGGACCGCGGTCAGGCTGCGAACTCAACCACATTGACAAATGCTGGAAAAATTGCAATATGGCTCTATAGCGCCACCTACAAATATTTAATTGATCATATCTGCCCACTACATTGAGCGATATGGCTGAAATCCAGTAAATTGATAGAACTTGGGAGGATGTACAAAAAAGCCTCTTGGACCTATATGATAACTTCAACAGGAAGTCGGCCATTTTGAAAAAAGTGTCATTTTTGGGGTCATTTTTGCATGTTTCTTTGCCTTGCATTTGAACGAACTCCTCCTACAGATTTTATCGTATTTACCTCAAACTCAGTCTGAACACTCCAGAGGCATGTGTGGTCAAAAGTTATTGAAAATTTTCTAATAGGAGGTGGCGTTCAGCGGCGGCGCCTCATCAAGTTATAATGTTTCGCCATCAAGCACGGATTCCATTATTTCTGAAATACAACACTCATTCTGTCCCAAACTGCACATGTTTCACTTCAGTTTCATGCCAACCACATCTACAAGTCCTGATGTTGTCATCTGGACATTGCTCAACGCTGTATGGCGAGACCGTGGCGCCATGACAAAGTTGGATAAGGTGCTGTGACAACATTAATCTGTATAAATCCCTCAATTTTCATCCAATCAATATGGCACTTACAGTAATTAATAAGGGGTTTGCTCCTGAACAGATACATGTAACTACTTCTGTTCTTGGCCTAAGCCACGCCCCCTGGAAACAGGAAGTGCCTTTCTCAGACACTGGGGTCCCGCTAATCAGGGATTAACCTCAGACACTCTACAGTGCTTCAGATCAGGTCAAACCCCTTAATGACACTACAGGAAAAAAATCTCAAGTTCCTTCGTCAAACGTAACCATGGCGAAAAGTGGTCCGACGCCATCAAACAGGAAGTCCTTGTAACTCACCCATTGTAACGTTGATCTCCACCAAACTCAACAGGGAGGAGGACGCTCAGGCCAGGAACTCAGCCACATTGACATATGCTGGAAAAATTGCAATATGGCTCTATAGCGCCCCCTACAAATATTTAATTGATCATATCTGCCCACTACATTGAGCAATATGGCTGAAATCCAGTATATTGATAGAACTTGAGAGGATGTACAAAAAAGCCTCTTGGACCTATATGATAACTTCAACAGGAAGTCGGCCATTTTGTAAAAATTGTCATTTTGGTGGTCATTTTTGCATGTTTCTTTGCCTTGCATTTGAACGAACTCCTCCTACAGATTTCATCGTATTTACCTCAAACTCAGTCTAAACACTCCATAGGCATGTGTGGTCAAAAGTTATTGAAAATTTTCTAATAGGAAGTGGCGTTCAGCGGCGGCGCCTCATCAAGTTTTGATGTTTCGCCATCAAGCATGTAATCCATTATTTCTGAAATACAACACTCATTCTGTAGCAAACTGCAAATGTTTCACTTCAGTTCCATGCCAACCACAACTACAAGTCCTGATGTTGTCATCTGGACATTGCTCAACGCTGCATGGCGAGACCATGGCGCCATGACAAGGTTCGATAAGACGCCATGACATCATTATTGAGTATAAATCCCTCAATTTTCATTCAATCGGCATCACACTTGCACTGATTAATCAGAGTCTGCTCCTTAACAGATTCATGTAACTAGTTCTGGTCTTGGCCTAAGCCCCTCCCACTTGAAACAGGAAGTGCCTTTTTCCATCAGCGGGGTCCCTCTCGTCAGGGATTAACCTCACACACTCAAAAGTGCTTGAGATCAGGTCAAACCCTTTCATGATATTAGAGAAAAAAAACCTCAAGTTCCTTCCTCAAGCAAAACATGGCAAATGGCGTCCACCGCCATGAAACAGGAAGTACTTGTAACTGACCCAATGTTCTCCTGATCTCCACCAAACTTGGCAGGGAGGACAGTGGTCAGGCCTGGAACTGATTCAAATACACATATGCTGGTAATATGGCTCTATAGCGCCCCCTGTAAATATTTAATCTATCAGCTCCAACCACTGCTTTGAACGACATGGTAAAATGTGGCATATTTATGTAACATGCCAGGACAAATAAAAAAGTTTCTTCATGTCCTGATGTTCTCAACACCATAGCCCCGCCCCCTGGGAAAAGGAAGTCCCACCATTTTAACCCTTTATCCTCTGTAAAACTATTTCTAACTCATTAATATCATCCTTCATGAACTCATGGTTGAAAATATCACTGCTTTCTTACAGCAGCATGATTAAAATGGCTTCCTGTGATGGTTTAACTCATTCACCATTATACAGGAAGTGGCTCTAGACCAATTGAGCTAATATTTTCCTCTTCTCACATTAAAACAACTTTAGCATCTCCTAGTGGCCACGTGGAATTTTCTTCTTGATGAAATCATGCTCCAGTTTGTGGGAATTCAACACAGTTTGTAAGAAATAAGGTCATGAATGCTTCAGATGTCATCACTGGACAGGCTGCGCGGCAAGTTGATCCTCTCATGAGGAAAATCACCTCTTGACGGAGATAAACTCTGGAAGAATGGGGATATGGCTGTGGGCGAGAGCGGCCGTGCTGCTGGAGGGAAGTTGCTGGGTGATGGGGCGGTGCAATAGGCCGAAGCGGCGCCAGAGGTGCGAGGGCCTCCAACGCTGCTTGCAGCTTTAATTAGGCCCGAGCACCGAAGGCGGTGCGAAGGCCTATTGTAATTGCTCCGTTTCTTCCTTATTCTTCTTCTTCTTCTTCTTCTTCTTCTTCTTCTTCTTCTTCTTCTTCTTCTTCTTAAACATTGGAGGCATTTTTGGGGACCTGAACATGCACGAAACGCGTCCTATTTTTGTGTACCCCCCCAAAGGAATGCTGAAAAATTTGATATTTTGGGGTGCTCGGGACTGTTCGGGCAAAATTGAATGAGAGCGCCACCTATTTATGGTGCCCCGCCACTGCACGTCATCAATCTTTAGGAAATTCGCTACACATATTCTAAATTCTCGGCTGAACAAAAAATCCTCTTGGAGCAACAGCCTAAAACCAACAGGAAGTCGGCCATTTTGGGTCAAAGTCGCCATTTTGGCGTTTTACTGACATTTTTCAAAATCTATCTCCTCCTAGAGATTTTATCGTACTGCTACCAAAATAGCTTCAGGATGTTCAGAAGGCATGTGTCTTTAAAAGTTATTGAAAGTTTTCTAATAGGAGAAAGGGCATGGAGGGGGTGGGGCCTCAAAGTTTGACGTCTCGCCGTGAAGAACGAAAGTGATATAACTTCCACATAAAACAATATATCTGAACCAAAATGGCCATGTATGATGCCAGTCCCATCCTGAACACATCTACATGTCAATATTTGGGTTATGAATTGGCCACGCCCCCTGGCGACAGGAAGTCATGGTTTTTACTCAGAGACCCACTTATCTGACGTTTTGGACACAACCAGGTCCAAACTGGGTCAGACAGCAGAAAACAAGTTGGTGATGATATCCAGTGAAAACTGTTGCTCTACGCTGCAGGGCGAGACCGTGGCGCCATGGCGAACTTCGATAAGACGCCATGACATCATAAATCACTATAAATCCCTCAATTCTGATCCAATCCCCATCAGACTTGCAGGGATTAATCAGGATCCGGCCCTGAACAGATCCATATTGACCAATTCCAGACTAGCCCTAAGCCCCGCCCACTTCCAACAGGAAGTGCTTTTTTTCAGACGCCGGGGTCCATCTTCCTCAGGAATGAAAACTTACACACTTGAAAGTGCTTCACAACAGGTCAAACCCTTTCATGATACCACAATAAAAATCTCAAGTTCCTTCGCCAAACGTAACCATGGCGAATAGTGGTCCGACGCCATCAAACAGGAAGTACTTGTGACTGACCCATTGTAACTGTTGATCTCCACCAAACTGGCAGGAAGGACGCGGTCAGGCCTGGAACTCAGCCACATTGACATATGCTGGAAAAATTGCAATATGGCTCTATAGCGCCCCCTACAAATATTTAATTGATCATATCTGCCCACTACATTGAGCGATATGGCTGAAATCCAGTATATTGATAGAACTTGGGAGGATGTACAAAAAAGCCTCTTGGACCTATATGATAACTTCAACAGGAAGTCGGCCATTTTGAAAAAAGTGTCATTTTTGGGGTCATTTTTGCATGTTTCTTTGCCTTGCATTTGAACGAACTCCTCCTACAGATTTTATCGTATTTACCTCAAACTCAGTCTGAACACTCCAGAGGCATGTGTGGTCAAAAGTTATTGAAAATTTTCTAATAGGAGGTGGCGTTCAGCGGCGGCGCCTCATCAAGTTTTGATGTTTCGCCATCAAGCACGGAATCCATTATTTCTGAAATACAACACTCATTCTGTACCAAACTGCACATGTTTCACTTCAGTTCCATGCCGACCACATCTACATGTCCAGATGTTGTCATCTGGACATTGCTCAACGCTGCATGGCGAGACCGTGGCGCCATGACAAGGTTGGATAAGACGCCATGACATCATTAATCTAGTATAAATCCCTCAATTTTCATCCAATCACATATGACACTTACAGTGATTAATCAGGGTCTGCTCCTGAACAGATACATGTAACTACTTCTGGTCTTGGCCTAAGCCCCGCCCACTTGAAACAGGAAGTGCCTTTTTCAGACACCGGGGTCCCTCTCATCAGGGATTAACCTCACACACTCTAACAGTGCTTCAGATCAGGTCAAACCCTTTCATGACTACTACGAGAAAAAAAACCTCAAGTTCCTTCCTCAAGCAAAACCATGGCGAATGGCGTCCACCGCCATGAAACAGGAAGTACTTGTAACTGACCCAATGTACTCCCTGATCTCCACCAAACTTGGCAGGGAGGACAGTGGTCAGGCCTGGAACTGATTCAAATACGACATATGCTGGTAATATTGCTCTATAGCGCCCCCTGTAAATATTTAATCTATCAGCTCCAACCACTGCTTTGAACGACATGGTAAAATGTGGCATATTTTTTTAACATGCCAGGACAAACAAAAAAGCCTCTTCATGTCCTGATGTTCTCAACACCATAGCCCCGCCCCCTGGGAACAGGGACTTCCACCATTTTAACCTTTATCCTCTGTATAACTAATTCTAACTCATTAATATCATCCTTCATGAACTCATGGTGAAAATATGACTGACTTCTTACAGCATCATGATTAAAATGGCTTTCTGTGATGGTTTAAATCATTCGCCATTATACAGGAAGTGGCACTAACCCTGCTGTCAGTTGACCAATTGAGCTAATATTTTCCTGTTCTCATTAGAGTTCCAACCTGAACATGGTCCTACATTAAAACAACTTTACCACCACCTAGTGGCCACGTGGAATTTTCCTCTTGATAAAATCATGCTCCAGTTTGTGGGAATTCAACACAGTTTGTAAGAAACAAGGTCATGAATGCTTCAGATGTCATCACTGGACAGGCTGAGGTGCAAGTTGATCCTCTCATGAGGAAAATCACCTCTTGATGGAGATAAACTCTGGAAGAATGGGTTTATTGCTGTGGGCAAGAGCGGCCGTGTTGCTGGAGGGAGGCTGTTGGCCGATGGGGCGGTGCAATAGGCCGAAGCGGCGCCAGAGGTGCGAGGGCCTCCAACGCTGCTTGCAGCTTTAATTCTTCTTCTTCTTCTTCTTCTTCTTCTTAAACATTGGAGGCATTTTTGGGTACCTGAACATGCACGAAAACGCGCCTATTTTTGTGTACCCCCCCAAAGGAATGTGAAAAATTTGATATTTTGGGGTGCTTGGGACTGTTCGGGCAAAATTGAATGAGAGCGCCACCTATTTACGATGCCCCGCCACTGCACGTCATCAATCTTTATGAAAATTGCTACAAATATTCTAAATGTTCGGGCGAACAAAAAATCCTCTTGGAGCAACAGACTAAAACCAACAGGAAGTCGGCCATTTTGGGTCAAAGTCGCCATTTTGGCGTTTTACTGACATTTTCAAAATCTATCTCCTCCTAGAGATTTCATCGTACCGCTACCAAAATAGCTCAGGATGTCCAGAAGGCATGTGTCTTTAAAAGTTATTGAAAGTTTTCTAATAGGAGAAAGGGCATGGAGGGGGTGGGGCCTCAAATTTTGATGTGTCGCCGTGAAGAACGAAAGTGATATAGCTTCCACATAAAACAATGTATCTGAACCAAAATGGCCATGTATGATGCCAGTCCCATCCTGAACACATCTACATGTCAATATTTGGGTTATGAATTGGCCACGCCCCCTGGCGACAGTAAGTCATGGTTTTTACTTGGAGACCCTCTTATCTGACGTTTTGAACACAACCAGGTCCAAACTGGGTCAGACAGCAGAAAACAAGTTGGTGATGATAACCAGTGAAAACTGTTGCTCTATGCTGCAGGGCGAGACCGTGGCGCCATGGCGAACTTTGATAAGACGCCATGACATCATAAATCACTATAAATCCCTCAATTCTGATCCAATCCCCATCAGACTTGCAGGGATTAATCAGGGTCCGGCCCTGAACAGATTCATATCACCAATTCCGGTCTAGCCCTAAGCCCCGCCCACTTCCAACAGGAAGTGCTTTTTTTCAGACGCAGGGGTCCATCTCCTCAGGAATAAAACGTGCACACTTGAAAGTACTTCACAACAGGTCAAACCCTTTCATGATACCACAATAAAAATCTCAAGCTCCTTCGCCAAACGTAACCATGGCGAATAGCGGTCCGACGCCATCAAACAGGAAGTACTTGTAACTGACCCATTGTACTGCTGATCTACACCAAACCTGGCAGGGAGGAGCGCGGACCAGCCGAGAACTCAGCCACATTGACATATGTTGGAAAAATTGCAATATGGCTCTATAGCGCCACCTACAAATATTTAATTGATCATATCTGCCCACTACATTGACTGATATGGCTGAAATCCAGTATATTGATAGAACTTGGAAGGATGTACAAAAAAGCCTCTTGGACCTATATGATAACTTCAACAGGAAGTCAGCCATTTTGAAAAAAGTGTCATTTTTGGGGTCATTTTTGCATGTTTCTTTGCCTTGCATTTGAACGAACTCCTCCTACAGATTTTATCGTATTTACCTCAAACTCAGTCTGAACACTCCAGAGGCATGCGTGGTCAAAAGTTATTGAAAATTTTCTAATAGGAGGTGGCGTTCAGCGGCGGCGCCTCATCAAGTTTTGATGTTTCGCCAACAAGCACGGAATCTATTATTTCTGCAATACAACACTCATTCTGTACCAAACTGCATATATTTCTCTTCACTTCCATGCCGACCACATCTACAAGTCCTGATGTTGTCATCTGGACATTGCTCAACGCTGCATGGCGAGACCGTGGCGCCATGACAAGGTTGGATAAAACGCCATGACATCATTATTGAGTATAAATCCCTCAATTTTCATCCAATCAGCATCACACTTGCACTGATTAATCAGAGTCTGCTTCTTAACAGATATATGTAATTACTTCTGGTCTTGGCCTAAGCCCCGCCCACTTGAAACAGGAAGTGCCTTTTTCCTGCAGCAGGGTCCCTCTCGTCAGGGATTAACCTCACACACTCTACAGTGCTTCAGATCAGGTCAAACCCTTTCATGATATAAGAGAAAAAAAAACCTCAAGTTCCTTCCTCAAGCAAAACATGGCAAATGGCGTCCACCGCCATGAAACAGGAAGTACTTGTAACTGACCCAATGTACTCCTGATCTCCACCAAACTTGGCAGGGAGGACAGTGGTCAGGCCTGGAACTGATTCAAATACACATATGCTGGTAATATGGCTCTATAGCGCCCCCTATCAATATTTAGTCTATCAGCTCCACCCACTGCTTTGAACGACATAGTAAAATGTGGCATATTTATATAACATGCCAGGACAAACAAAAAAGCCACTTCATGTCCTGATGTTCTCAACACCATAGCCCTGGGAAAAGGAAGTCCCACCATTTTAACCCTTTATCCTCTGTATAACTAATTCTAACTCATTAATATCATCCTTCATGAACTCATGGTTGAAAATATGACTGACTTCTTACAGCATCATGATTAAAATGGCTTCCTGTGATGGTTTAAATCATTCGCCATTATACAGGAAGTGGCACTAACCCTGCTGTCAGTTGACCAATTGAGCTAATATTTTCCTGTTCTCATTAGAGTTCCAATCTGAACATGGTCGTACATTAAAACAACTTTACCACCACCTAGTGGCCACGTGGAATTTTCCTCTTGATGAAATCATGCTCCAGATTGTGGGAATTCAACACAGTTTGTAAGAAACAAGGTCATGAATGCTTCAGATGTCATCACTGGACAGGCTGACGTGCAAGTTGATCTTCTGATGAGGAAAATCACCTCTTGATGGAGATAAACTCTGGAAGAATGGGTATATGGCTGTGGGCAAGAGAGGCTGTGTTGCTGGAGGGAGGCTCTTGGCCGATGGGGCGGTGCAATAGGCCGAAGCGGCGCCAGAGGTGCGAGGGCCTCCAACGCTGCTTGCAGCTTTAATTAGGCCCGAGCACCGAAGGCGGTGCGAAGGCCTATTGTAATGCAAGCGTTTTTTCTTCTTCTTATTCTTATTATTCTTCTCAAAACTCAAACGCATTTTTGGGGTACTGCCCATGCTCGAAAACTCACCAAATTTTGCCTACCCCCCCAAAGGAATGCGTAAATTTACATATGGTGGGGTGTTCGGGACTGTTCGGGCAAAACTGAACGAGAGCGCCACCTATTTATGATGCCCCGCCACTGCATGTCGTCAATCTTCATGAAATTCACAACACATGTTTGAAATACTCGGGCGAACAAAAAATCCTCTTGGAGAACTGCTCTCAAAAAAACAGGAAGTCGGCCATTTTGGGTCAAAGTCGCCATTTTGGCGTTTTACTCACCTCGCATTTGAACGAACTCCTCCTAGAGATATTATCGGATTGACACCAAAATGGCTCAGGATGTTCAGAAGGCATGTGTGATCAAAAGTTATGCAAAACTTTCTCAAAGGAGTAAGGGCGTAGAAGGGGCGTGGCCTCAAAGTTTGATGTCTCGCCATGAAAGACGAAATTGATATAACTCCCACATAAAACAACATTTCTGAACCAAAATGACCACGTATGATACTAGTCCCATCCTCAAGACATCTACATGGTCATCATTGGATTATCAATAGGCCACGCCCCCTGGCGACAGGAAGTCATGTTTTTTACTCCAAGACCCACTTCTCTGACGTTTTGAACACAACCGGGGTCAAACTGCATCAGACACCTGAAAACAAGTTGGGGATGATATCCGGTGAAGACTGTTGCTCTACGCTGCAAAGCAAGACCGTGGCGCCATGGCGAACCTCGATAAGACGCCATGACATCATAAATAAGTATAACTCCCTCATTTGTCACCCAATCACCATCAAACTCACAGGGCTTAGTCATGGTCCGGTCCCGAACAGACCCATATGACCAATTCCGGTCTAGCCCTAAGCCCCGCCCACTTTCAACAGGAAGTGCTTTTTTGCAGTTGTCGTGGTCCTTCTCCTCAGGCATGAACCCCAGACACTTGAAAGTGCTTCACAACAGGTCAAACCCTTTCATGATACCACAACAAAAATCTCAAGTTACTTCGCCAAACATAACCATGGCGAATATTGGTCCGACGCCACCAAACAGGAAGTACTTCTAACTCACCCGGTGTACCATCAATCTCCACCAAACATCGCAGGAAGGATCGTATTCAGACGTGGAACTGAGCCAAATTGACATATGCTGGAATAGTGACATAGTGGCTCTATAGCGCCCCCTACAATATTTTGATCAACCAGCCCCGCCCCCTACGTGGACCAACATGCATGAAACTCACCACATTGATTTACCATCCCAGGATGTACAAAATTGTCCATTAGACCTCTAGGCTAATTTCAACAGGAAGTCGGCCATTTTGTAAAACGTGTCATTTTCAGCGTCATTTTGCCCTGTTTCTTGCCATTGCATTTGAACGAACTCCTCCTACAGACTTTATCGTATTTACCTCAAAATCACTCTGAAGCTTCCAGAGGCATGTGTGATCAAAAGTTATGCAAAACTTTCTCAAAGGAGAAAGGGCATGGCGGGGGCGTGGCCTCAAACTTTGATATCTCGCCATGAGAGACGAAACTGACATAACTTACATATAAAACAACCTATCTTGACCAAAATGGCCCCGTTTCATGTCATTTCCATGCTGACCACATCTACATGTCCAGATGTTGTCACCTGGACATTGCTCAACGCTGCATGGCCAGACGGTGGCGTCATGACAAACTTGAATAAAACGCCATGACATCATTAATCAGTATAAATCCCTCAATTTTCATCCAATCACCATCACACTCACAGTAATTACTCAGGGTCTGTTCCTGAACAGATATATTGAACTACTTCTGGTCTTGGTCTAAGCCCCGCCCACTTTCAACAGGAAGTGTCTTTTTCAGACACTGGGGTCCCTCTCCTCAGGAATGAACTCCACACACTCAAAAGTGCTTCAGATCAGGTCAAACTCTTTCGTGATACTACCGAAAACAATCCTCAAGTTCCTTCCTCAAGCAAAACCATGGCGAATGGCGTTCATCGCCATGAAACAGGAAGTATTTGCAACTGACCCATAGTACTCCCGATCTCCACCAAACTCGGCAGGAAGGACAGTGGTCAGGCCTGGAACTGATTTAAATAGACATATGCTGGTTATGTGGCTCTATAGCGCCCCCTATAATTATTTATTCTATCAGCTACAACCACTGCTTTGACTGACATTCATGAAATGTGGCATATTTATATAACATGCCAGTACAAACCAAAAAGCCTCCTCATGTCCTGATGTTTTCAACGCCATAGCCCCGCCCCCTGGAAACAGGAAGTACCCCTTTTATCCCATTGAAAACCCTACACACCTACTCAAACTCATCAATATTATCCTTGATGAACACATGACTCACAATATAACAAACTGCTTACACCATCATGAATAAAATGGCTGCCTGTGAGGTTTCTGTCCCTTGCCATCAAACAGGAAGTGGCTATAACTCTGGACTCGGTTGACCCAATGACGTGATACTTGGCAGTTGTCATTAAAGTCCGAACCTCAACATGTTAGTACAAGATCAAACACTATAGCTCCACCTACTGGCCATGTTGATATCTGCAGATCATAAAAGCATGATTTTGTTTGGATTTGTTTCACACTATTGGTCAGAACAAGGTCATGACCACTTCTGATGTCATTATTAGGCCCATTGATGTATGAGATGATGGTCAGAGAGAGACAATGACCACACGAGGCAGAAACATGGGGACGACTGAGCGTACGGCTGCCAGCCAGAGCGAGCTTGCTTGGGGAGGGAGGTTGCAGGCCGAGGGGGCGGTGCAATAGGCCAGAGCGGCGCCAGAGGTGCGAGGGCCTTCATCGCTGCTTGCAGCTTTAATTCTTATTATTATTCTTCTCAAAAGTAAATCGCATGGTAGGGGACCTGAACATGCGCGGAAACGCGCCTAGTTTTGCGTACCCCCCCAAAGGAATTCGAAAATTTACGTTTTGTCGTGTGCTCGGGAGTGTTTGTGCAAAATTGAACGAGAGCGCCACCTATTTATGTTGCCCCGCCACTGCACATCATCAATCTTTATGAAATTCACTACACATTTTCTAAATGCATGGGCGAACAAAAAATCCTCTTGGAGTAAAGCCCTAAAACAAACAGGAAGTCGGCCATTTTGGGTCAAAGTCGCCATTTTGGCGTTTTGCTGACATATTCAAAATCTATCTCCTCCTAGAGATTTTATCGTATCGCGACCAAAATAGCTTAGGATGTTCAGAAGGCATGTGTCTTTAAAAGTTATTGAAAGTTTTCTAATAGGAGAAAGGGCATGGAGGGGGCGGGGCCTCAAAGTTTGACATCTCGCCGTGAAGAACGAAAGTGATATAACTTCCACATAAAACAATATATCTGAACCAAAATGGCCATGTATGATGCCAGTCCCATCCTGAACACATCTACATGTCAATATTTAGGTTATGAATTGGCCACGCCCCCTGGCGACAGGAAGTCATGGTTTTTACTCGGAGACCCACTTATCTAACGTTTTGGACACAACCAGGTCCAAACTAGGTCAGACAACAGAAAATAAGTTGGTGATGATATCCAGTGAAAACTGTTGCTCTACGCTGCAGGGCGATACCGTGGCGCCATGGCGAACTTCGAAAAGACGCCATGACATCATAAATCAGTATAAATCCCTCAATTCTGATCCAATCCCCATCAGACTTGCAGAGATTACTCAGGGTGTAGCCCTGAATAGATCTGTATCACCAATACCGGTCCAGCCCTAAGCCCCGCCCACTTCCAACAGGAAGTGCTTTTTTTCACACGCAGGGATCCATCTTCTCAGGAATGAAACTTACACACTCGAAAGTGCTTCACAACAGGTCAAACCCTTTCATGAAACCACAAGAAAAATCTCAAGCTGCTTCACCAAACGTAACCATGGCGAATAGTGGTCTGACGCCATCAAACAGGAAGTACTTGTGACTGACCCATTGTAATGTTGAGCTTCACCAAACTCACAACGAAAGAGTGTGGTCAGAAAAGGAACTCAGCCACATTAACATCTGCTGGAACAATTGCAATATGGCTCTATAGCGCCCCCTACAAATATTGCATTGATCATAACTGCCCACTACATTGACCGATATGGCTGAAATCCACAACATTGATAGAACTTGGAAGGATGTACAAAAAAGCCTCTTGGACCTATATGATAACTTCAACAGGAAGTCGGCCATTTTGTAAAAATTGTTATTTTGGTGGTCATTTTTGCATGTTTCTTTGCCTTGCATTTGAACGAACTCCTCCTACAGATTTCATCGTAATTACCTCAAACTAAGTCTGAACACTCCAGAGGCATGTGTGGGCAAAAGTTATTGAAAATTTTCTAATAGGAAGTGGCGTTCAGCGGCGGCGCCTCATCAAGTTTTGATGTTTCGCCATCAAGCATGTAATCCATTATTTCTGAAATACAACACTCATTCTGTAGCAAACTGCAAATGTTTCACTTCAGTTCCATGCCAACCACAACTACAAGTCCTGATGTTGTCATCTGGACATTGCTCAACGCTGCATGGCGAGACCGTGGCGCCAAGACAAAGTTGGATAAGGCGCCGTGACAACATTAATCTGTATAAATCCCTCAATTTTCATCCAATCAATATGACACTTACAGTAATTAATCAGGGTCTGCTCCTGAACAGATACATGTACCTACTTCTGGTCTTGGCCTAAGCCACGCCCCCTGGAAACAGGAAGTGCCTTTCTCAGACACCGGGGTCCAGCTCATCAGGGATTAACCTCAGACACTCTACAGTGCTTCAGATCAGGTCAAACCCTTTCATGACACTACAGAAAAAAAACCTCAAGTTCCGTTGTCAAGCAAAACCATGTTGAATGGCGTCCACCGCCATGAAACAGGAAGTACTTGTAACTGACCCAATGTACTCCTGATCTCCACCAAACTCAGCAGGGAGGACAGTGGTCAGGCCTGGAACTGATTCAAATAGACATATGCTGGTTATTTGTCTCTATATCGCCCCCTATGGTCATATTTTTTTGCCATGAAACAGGAAGTCGCTCTAGCTCTGCTGTCAGTTGAACAAAGGAGGTGATATTTTCCTGTTGTCATTAGAGTTCCAACCTGAACATGGTTCAACATGAAAACGACTATAGCGCCACCTAGTGGCCACGTGGAATTTTCCTCTTGGTGAAATCATGCTCCGGTTTGTGGGAATTCAACATCGTTTGTATGAAACAAGGTCATGAATGCTTCAGATGTCATCACTGGACAAGCTGAGGTGCAAGCTGATCCTCTCATGACGAAAATCACCTCTCGATGGAGATAAACTCTGGAAGAATGGGTTTATGGCTGTGGGAAAGAGCGGCTGTGTTGCTGGAGGGAGGCTGTTGGCCGATGGGGCGGTGCAATAGGCGAAGCGGCGCCAGAGGTGCGAGGGCCTCCAACGCTGCTTGCAGCTTTAATTAGGCCCGAGCACCGAAGGCGGTGCGAAGGCCTATTGTAATTGCTCCGTTTCTTCCTTATTCTTCTTCTTCTTCTTCTTCTTCTTCTTCTTAAACATTGGAGGCATTTTTGGGGACCTGAACATGCACGAAAACGCGCCTATTTTTGTGTACCCCCCCAAAGGAATGTGAAAAATTTGATATTTTGGGGTGCTTGGGACTGTTCGGGCAAAATTGAATGAGAGCGCCACCTATTTACGATGCCCCGCCACTGCACGTCATCAATCTTTATGAAAATTGCTACAAATATTCTAAATGTTCGGGCGAACAAAAAATCCTCTTGGAGCAACAGACTAAAACCAACAGGAAGTCGGCCATTTTGGGTCAAAGTCGCCATTTTGGCGTTTTACTGACATTTTCAAAATCTATCTCCTCCTAGAGATTTTATCGTACCGCTACCAAAATAGCTCAGGATGTCCAGAAGGCATGTGTCTTTAAAAGTTATTGAAAGTTTTCTAATAGGAGAAAGGGCATGGAGGGGGTGGGGCCTCAAATTTTGATGTGTCGCCGTGAAGAACGAAAGTGATATAGCTTCCACATAAAACAATGTATCTGAACCAAAATGGCCATGTATGATGCCAGTCCCATCCTGAACACATCTACATGTCAATATTTGGGTTATGAATTGGCCACGCCCCCTGGCGACAGTAAGTCATGGTTTTTACTTGGAGACCCTCTTATCTGACGTTTTGAACACAACCAGGTCCAAACTGGGTCAGACAGCAGAAAACAAGTTGGTGATGATAACCAGTGAAAACTGTTGCTCTACGCTGCAGGGCGATACCGTGGCGCCATGGCGAACTTCGAAAAGACGCCATGACATCATAAATCAGTATAAATCCCTCAATTCTGATCCAATCCCCATCAGACTTGCAGAGATTACTCAGGGTGTAGCCCTGAATAGATCTGTATCACCAATACCGGTCCAGCCCTAAGCCCCGCCCACTTCCAACAGGAAGTGCTTTTTTTCACACGCAGGGATCCATCTTCTCAGGAATGAAACTTACACACTCGAAAGTGCTTCACAACAGGTCAAACCCTTTCATGAAACCACAAGAAAAATCTCAAGCTGCTTCACCAAACGTAACCATGGCGAATAGTGGTCTGACGCCATCAAACAGGAAGTACTTGTGACTGACCCATTGTAATGTTGAGCTTCACCAAACTCACAACGAAAGAGTGTGGTCAGAAAAGGAACTCAGCCACATTAACATCTGCTGGAACAATTGCAATATGGCTCTATAGCGCCCCCTACAAATATTGCATTGATCATAACTGCCCACTACATTGACCGATATGGCTGAAATCCACAACATTGATAGAACTTGGAAGGATGTACAAAAAAGCCTCTTGGACCTATATGATAACTTCAACAGGAAGTCGGCCATTTTGTAAAAATTGTTATTTTGGTGGTCATTTTTGCATGTTTCTTTGCCTTGCATTTGAACGAACTCCTCCTACAGATTTTATCGTAATTACCTCAAACTAAGTCTGAACACTCCAGAGGCATGTGTGGGCAAAAGTTATTGAAAATTTTCTAATAGGAAGTGGCGTTCAGCGGCGGCGCCTCATCAAGTTTTGATGTTTCGCCATCAAGCATGTAATCCATTATTTCTGAAATACAACACTCATTCTGTAGCAAACTGCAAATGTTTCACTTCAGTTCCATGCCAACCACAACTACAAGTCCTGATGTTGTCATCTGGACATTGCTCAACGCTGCATGGCGAGACCGTGGCGCCAAGACAAAGTTGGATAAGGCGCCAGTGACACATTAATCTGTATAAATCCCTCAATTTTCATCCAATCAATATGACACTTACAGTAATTAATCAGGGTCTGCTCCTGAACAGATACATGTACCTACTTCTGGTCTTGGCCTAAGCCACGCCCCCTGGAAACAGGAAGTGCCTTTCTCAGACACCGGGGTCCAGCTCATCAGGGATTAACCTCAGACACTCTACAGTGCTTCAGATCAGGTCAAACCCTTTCATGACACTACAGAAAAAAAACCTCAAGTTCCGTTGTCAAGCAAAACCATGTTGAATGGCGTCCACCGCCATGAAACAGGAATGACTTGTAACTGACCCAATGTACTTCTGATCTCCACCAAACTCAGCAGGGAGGACAGTGGTCAGGCCTGGAACTGATTCAAATAGACATATGCTGGTTATTTGTCTCTATATCGCCCCCTATGGTCATATTTTTCGCCATGAAACAGGAAGTCGCTCTAGCTCTGCTGTCAGTTGAACAAAGGAGGTGATATTTTCCTGTTGTCATTAGACTTCCAACCTGAACATGGTTCAACATGAAAACGACTATAGCGCCACCTAGTGGCCACGTGGAATTTTCCTCTTGGTGAAATCATGCTCCGGTTTGTGGGAATTCAACATCGTTTGTATGAAACAAGGTCATGAATGCTTCAGATGTCATCACTGGACAAGCTGAGGTGCAAGCTGATCCTCTCATGACGAAAATCACCTCTCGATGGAGATAAACTCTGGAAGAATGGGTTTATGGCTGTGGGAAAGAGCGGCTGTGTTGCTGGAGGGAGGCTGTTGGCCGATGGGGCGGTGCAATAGGCCGAAGCGGCGCCAGAGGTGCGAGGGCCTCCAACGCTGCTTGCAGCTTTAATTAGGCCCGAGCACCGAAGGCGGTGCGAAGGCCTATTGTAATTGCTCCGTTTCTTCCTTATTCTTCTTCTTCTTCTTCTTCTTCTTCTCTTAAACATTGGAGGCATTTTTGGGGACCTGAACATGCACGAAAACGCGCCTATTTTTGTGTACCCCCCCAAAGGAATGTGAAAAATTTGATATTTTGGGGTGCTTGGGACTGTTCGGGCAAAATTGAATGAGAGCGCCACCTATTTACGATGCCCCGCCACTGCACGTCATCAATCTTTATGAAAATTGCTACAAATATTCTAAATGTTCGGGCGAACAAAAAATCCTCTTGGAGCAACAGACTAAAACCAACAGGAAGTCGGCCATTTTGGGTCAAAGTCGCCATTTTGGCGTTTTACTGACATTTTCAAAATCTATCTCCTCCTAGAGATTTTATCGTACCGCTACCAAAATAGCTCAGGATGTCCAGAAGGCATGTGTCTTTAAAAGTTATTGAAAGTTTTCTAATAGGAGAAAGGGCATGGAGGGGGTGGGGGCCTCAAATTTTGATGTGTCGCCGTGAAGAACGAAAGTGATATAGCTTCCACATAAAACAATGTATCTGAACCAAAATGGCCATGTATGATGCCAGTCCCATCCTGAACACATCTACATGTCAATATTTGGGTTATGAATTGGCCACGCCCCCTGGCGACAGTAAGTCATGGTTTTTACTTGGAGACCCTCTTATCTGACGTTTTGAACACAACAGGTCCAAACTGGGTCAGACAGCAGAAAACAAGTTGGTGATGATAACCAGTGAAAACTGTTGCTCTATGCTGCAGGGCGAGACCGTGGCGCCATGGCGAACTTTGATAAGACTGCCATGACATCATAAATCACTATAAATCCCTCAATTCTGATCCAATCCCCATCAGACTTGCAGGGATTAATCAGGGTCCGGCCCTGAACAGATTCATATCACCAATTCCGGTCTAGCCCTAAGCCCCGCCCACTTCCAACAGGAAGTGCTTTTTTTCAGACGCAGGGGTCCATCTCCTCAGGAATAAAAACGTGCACACTTGAAAGTACTTCACAACAGGTCAAACCCTTTCATGATACCACAATAAAAATCTCAAGCTCCTTCGCCAAACGTAACCATGGCGAATAGCGGTCCGACGCCATCAAACAGGAAGTACTTGTAACTGACCCATTGTACTGCTGATCTACACCAAACCTGGCAGGGAGGAGCGCGGTCCAGCCGAGAACTCAGCCACATTGACATATGTTGGAAAAATTGCAATATGGCTCTATAGCGCCCCCTACAAATATTTAATTGATCATATCTGCCCACTACATTGACTGATATGGCTGAAATCCAGTATATTGATAGAACTTGGAAGGATGTACAAAAAAGCCTCTTGGACCTATATGATAACTTCAACAGGAAGTCAGCCATTTTGAAAAAAGTGTCATTTTTGGGGTCATTTTTGCATGTTTCTTTGCCTTGCATTTGAACGAACTCCTCCTACAGATTTTATCGTATTTACCTCAAACTCAGTCTGAACACTCCAGAGGCATGTGTGGTCAAAAGTTATTGAAAATTTTCTAATAGGAGGTGGCGTTCAGCAGGCGGCGCCTCATCAAGTTTTGATGTTTCGCCAATCAAGCACGGAATCCTATTATTTCTGAAATACAACACTCATTCTGTACCAAACTGCATATATGTTCTACTTCACGTTCCATGCCGACCACATCTACAAGTCCTGATGTTGTCATCTGGACATTGCTCAACGCTGCATGGCGAGACCGTGGCGCCATGACAAGGTTGGATAAAACGCCATGACATCATTATTGAGTATAAATCCCTCAATTTCATCCAATCAGCATCACACTTGCACTGATTAATCAGAGTCTGCTTCTGAACAGATATATGTAACTACTTCTGGTCTTGGCCTAAGCCCCGCCCACTTGAAACAGGAAGTGCCTTTTTCCTGACAGCAGGGGTCCCTCTCAGTCAGGGATTAACCTCACACACTCTACAGTGCTTCAGATCAGGTCAAACCCTTTCATGATACTAGAGAAAAAAAAACCTCAAGTTCCTTGCTCAAGCAAAACCATGGCAAATGGCGTCCACCGCCATGAAACAGGAAGTACTTGTAACTGACCCAATGTACTCCTGATCTCGACCAAACTTGGCAGGGAAGGACAGTGGTCAGGCCTGGAACTGATTCAAATAGACATATGCTGGTTAATATGGCTCTATAGCGCCCCCTATGGTTATATCATTCGCCATGAAACAGGAAGTGGCTCTAGCTCTGCTGTCAGTTGCCAGTTGAGCTGATATTTTCCTGTTATCATTAGAGTTCCAACCTGAACATGGTTCTACATGAAAACGACTATAGCGCCACCTAGTGGCCACGTGGAATTTTCCTCTTGATGAAATCATGCTCCGGTTTGTGGGAATTCAACACAGTTTGTATGAAACAAGGTCATGAATGCTTCAGATGTCATCACTGGACAGGCTGAGGTGCAAGCTGATCCTCTCATGATCGAAAATCACCTCTTGATGGAGATAAACTCTGGAAGAATGGGTTTATGGCTGTGGGGCAAGAGTGCGTGTGTTGCTGAGGGAGGCTGTTGCCGAGTGAGGGGGCTGGTGCAATAGGCCGAAGCGGCGCCAGAGGTGCGAGGGCCTCCAACGCTGCTTGCAGCTTTAATTTTATTTTACTCTTTGAGTGAAATGACCACTGAGTTTTGGGTCACTACATTAACAAGTGTCGATACAGGCCTGCTACGTAGTGTTAACTTGGGGTTTGCCGGCTTTAGGATTAGTGAATAACCATTTCTATAAGCTATATTGAACCGGTGAATTTTAAGTGACACACTGTGGGTGTACTTTTGTTGTCTGAGCAGTGAAGAGCCTGCTATCTGTCTTTATTTTGCTTGAAAGCCTAAACCCTATTTTGTTTTATTTTATTTACTACTATTCTGTGTTAATTAAAGAGGGGTTATTGTTCATACTTCATACCTTATGTAAAGTCGTGACTGAGTATTTCCCTCTTTTATACACCTGTACCGTAGTATCTGGTGCTTAACTTTAATACAGGGCAGAGATCCAAAATATTACTTAACATTTGAGTAAACACAGTACAAGAGTAAAAGAACCCAGAGCCCACTCATATAATTCGTGAGTAATAAAAAGGGCTACATTTGGTATTAAGTTTGACAAAGAGGGGGGTGGGGGGACAAGCTGGATGGAAGTAACAGGGAAAGTTAGGAAAAGACTAGGCTACTGGGGACTTAGAGGACTGACGATGGAAGGAAAGGTTTTAATCATAAAAGCAGTGATTTTACCTTTGCTTTTATCGATTATTGCTGTTTTTATTCCACCTAGAAGAGTGCTTTTAGAACTGGATCAAGCCATTTTTTACTTCCTATGGGGTTCAAAGTGTGAGAAATTAAAGAGAGAGGTAATGAAAAAGCCAAAAGAAAAGGGAGGTAAAGGAGTCCCAGACCTCAATCTGTTTCTTGGGTGTAGATACGTTGCTCTCCATTTTAGTCAGGCCACAGATCCCCTCCAGATACCCCAAGTCGGCAGCAATGACAAGGTTCAGGATGGGATCCTACCTGAGAAGACTCAAAGTCATACCAGTAGATCTCAAAGTGCCCATGTCTTTTAACTTACCACTGATGTATGCTTTTATACAAAAGTTTTTAAAGGATTTTACACTAGAAGGGGAGGATCTGCATGCTTTTACTAACCATCGCACTCTGGTTTCTTGTGTGCAGGAGCGGGAATCGATGTGTCCAGTGCGTGGCCTCACCCTTGGTGAGCCCGCTGCTGTTTGGTGCAATGTGGGCCATTCTGCCCTTCCAAACAGACTCCAGGACCTGTCTTGGATGGTGGCTCATGGGATCCTCCCGATCAGGTCCATCATGCACTCCCGGGGCATGTCAGCGATCTCAACTTGTCCCCGACCTGGTTGTGGCGCGCCAGAGTCGGTGAGACATCTGCTCTGGGAGTGCACTGCTGCCGTAGACCTGTGGGCGACAGCCGGCTCCCTACAATTCCCGAGCTTGCCGGCAAGGGAGGTCCTCTGAGCACAGCTGGTGCTCTATGGGGTGGGCCATAGAAGAAATATTAGCAAAGAGGAATTTGCACGACAGTGGCTCACCCTTGCTGCCATAAAAGACACCATGTGGACCACCAGGAACTTGCTGGTGAGGAGGCACAGGCAGATTCCCCCAGCAGCGGTAATCCGGATGGCAGCAGAGACAGTGAAGGAAGTTACATCTGCAGGCAGCAGGCCTAGGACACCGCTGCAAAGAAGCATCGCCTGTGCCTCTTTGGACGAGGGAGCCGGAGCTACATGTGGAAGGTCAAGGCAGCAGCGGCCTGGCTTTCCGGGTGTGGATGGAGGGAAGGAGCAGGAAGGGGGGGGATC